>NC_079507.1:67303822-67603822 GCF_030052815.1 Hevea brasiliensis | reverse complement strand
AACAGTATAAAACTATAAATGGCTTAACATCTATTATCAAAACAAGTATGAGGAAAGTGATACAAGTAACCAGATGCACTAAAATTGAACTGAACTCACATGTCAACTTCATTGAATGTAGTTAACATTGCAAATGTGTTTTGAGAGTCCTTCAATCGGGTTGCAACCCTTTTCCGGAGCCTTGTCATAGGAACCTGTGGTCATGAAAGTATTGAGGCCACACCATCAATGCTGTTTACAGACCTGATTGTACTTGCTTCAAATAAATGAACATCTTTCCAGGAACATTGTATATATAACAATAAGCCACGAGACTTACTCGTCTTTCCCTTTCCTTAGGAGGAAGCTGAGGTTCTCTTGCAGAGAGTTTAGGTGGTGCTGGTGCTGATGCTTTAGGCTTCTCTGTTTCAGGAGCAGTTTCAACTTTAGGCTTTTCCTCTTTCTTTCCTTGAGGAGCAGATTCCTTCTTAGGGGGAGGTTTCTCTGTTATTTTCTCAGAGGGAGCAACATGAGCTACACCTTCACCAGACTTTGAAACAACAGCAACCTTAGTTCCCGGTTCAACAGTCTCCCCTTCCTTGGCTACAAACTGCCAACAATACACACAGAACCTAGAATCAACATTTAAAATTCAAATCATTAAACCCCAGAAACCCATACCCAACCCAAAACAAACAAGTAATAAGACAAATAACACAAAATGTCAAGAGAAGTATTACCTCTTTTATCACACCTGCTTCTGGACTAGCCACATCAATTGTCACCTGAAAGAAAAATTATTCATCATAAGCATTCAATACATACAGCTGATTTCAATCCAATGAGGGAAAAAAGAGGGAATGGTAAGAGAAAAACACCTTATCTGTCTCAATTTGGGCAATTGGCTCATCAACTTCTACCCTATCACCAGGATCTGCTCTCAAGATATCATATTCACACGGTCAATAACTTGGAATTAACAAACACGCTAGCCAGCAATAGGGGAGAGAGAGAGAGAGAGAGAGAGAGAGAGAGAGAGAGAGAGAGAAACAACTGGTAAAGCATACTCTTCAAGAATTTTGCCAAAGTGCCATCAGTGATGGATTCACCCATAAAAGGGACAACAACATCAACCGCATCCCCTGCACCAGATACACAATATGAAAACATCATCAAATTTTGAAATAAAATAAAACCGCAAGATGAAATAGTAGCAGGGTCCTTCGAAAGCCAATAGCTTCCTTTTCAAGCAACTGGAAGTCATTAGGTTCAACACCCAGACTATTCCCTCAAAGAACTAAAAAAGCTAATTGCTTCTTCAATGATGTATTGACAAAGTGGCAGTAAACCATCCACCCCAACCATATCCAGGATGTTGCAACTTGTAAGAGTGCAGTTAACCAAGTATTCAACCATAATAATGGTAAAAATCAATACCAAAAGATGATTCATCCACTTGATTGAAACCTTACCATAAACAATGCCCTTATTGTTAAAATACTCTTCCCAAAAAAGCTTCTTAAAGAATTGCACATGTTAGAATTAATACGAAATAGCCTCACCAAGGAAGTTCTAGTAGGCTACTTTGCAACGACTCAGTGAAGTGCTACAATCATATCCTAGATAACGAAGTAAAGAATTTATGAATCATGAAGTAAATTGTCAATGGAACACTACAAGATACAATGAAAACTCAGTACTACAATTGATCCTCTTGACTCAAACCATAATAGATGCAACACCCTGTGATCAAACTTCCCAAAAGCTGCATAAAGAATAGCTTATGTTGGAACTAGATGGAACTAGCTTCATCAAGGAAGTACTACACTACATAGAAGTGGCCCAACAAGTACTATAGAGTTGATATCATATAAAAGTAATGGATTTACAATCACAAAGTACAAAACTCAACTCAACTCAACTAAGCCTTTATCCCAAAAATTTGGGGTCGGCTATATGGATTCGCTTTCTCCACTCTGAACGATTTTGGGTTAAATCCTCGGAAATGTGTAATGCTTCTAGGTCATGTTGTAATACTCTCCTCCAAGTCAATTTAGGTCTACCCCTTTTTTTCTTTCTATCCTCTAACCTAATGTGCTCTACTTGTCTAACTGGAGAATCACAAAGTACATAAGGATTCAAAAACAAAAACAACAGCCAAGGTTCATGCCAGCATCCTCCCCACACGCATACACAGGAGTGAGGTACTAAGACAAATACAACAACTCGCATACATATGTGTGAATACACAAAGAAAATTCACTACAACTAGCCAATGCCATACCACTATCTGAAGAAAATGGCCTGCTCCACATTTGCTTGGGAGCCATAAGCTCAAAACTGGCAAAATCCCTGCACGAAAATAAGGCCAAGTCAATAACTCTATTTGCATAAAACTTTTTTCAGCTATCTGATTCATTTCCTTTCTGGATAACTAAAAATTAAATAGAAATCACTAATTTAATAGTTCACTTAGAGATAAAAGCTAGATATTGTATGGCTAAAAAAATACTGAGCAGCTTAATTAGTTAATGCATTGCATCTAATTTAGCCCTCACCCCGTTAAGAAAGGTAAAATGACTAGGGTAAAAAAAGGTTGCTGAAACTGTTTAGGCTGGAAGCAGAAAAGGAAAAACAAAGTAAACTTGTTACAATACTTTAAGTGGGAGAAAACAATCTGTTCAAAACAGCTTTTCAATCTGTCAACATCATATCCAAGCTTCAATAAATACCAAAAAGGCCTCCTTTGTCTACATTATCTCTCCTTCAATCAGCCAGCTTTAGCCAGGAGACTCTTTTGACAGAGACATCTTCTGGTCCACTCCTTATGATACAGTGGATTGATTATAGACTTACAAAACCAGTAAACTTAAATGACCAGCGTAGAAAATTCACCAAAACCTTGGTGACCTCTGTGGCAGCAAGGCTTAATATGTAGTAGTTTCTTTACTCGTTCGCTCTAAAAGCATTATTCTAGTCCCAGTCCCACCAATTTGCATCCTAAATCATGATTCTAAAAGCACTAATTAAAAGAAATTCCATCAAAATCATAGAAATAGAATGGTGTCACTAACCTCCTGGGCACTGAACTAACAGAACAACCTACAATTAAAAAATAGATTTGCTCAAAGTCAAGACTCATCACAGCAAACAAAATAATCATTATCCACAAAACAATAAAAATTAGTCATAATTACCTGGTGAAATGAAGTGGCTGAAGTTGCGGACATGCCCAAAACCTCTTGGATGGAGCAAAATCTGTTCATACGGTAATTAAGGTTTTTTTTAAAGAAAAAAAAAAAGCTTGCTCGTAATATAATCTTTCAATACAAACCAATCAAGACAAAGCATATCCACTTTGTCTACCAGTAAAAAAAGGGTTAACATTGTTGGGAATGTTATACCAAAGTGGAAAATATAAGATTGAAAGGGCAGATACAAATGGCTGGGTTGCAATATTGAGATGGCTAGTCATTTAATAAACTCATATAATTTAACTAGCAATCCTTCCTTCATATTAATATGGTATGAGAACCCTATTTGGGTGCGTGCATTTCAGGCCGATTGCTTATTCCATTGGAAAAATATAAGATTGAGGATAAATACAAGTGATTGGGTTGCAAGATTGATGTGTGAAGGAAGTTAATCATTTATATAAACTCGAATTAATAATGAATTAAAATGTAATTTAAACAACACTTTCTGTCTAAATTTAACAAACGTGCCAAAAATGTGACGCAAAACTATAAATGAAAAAGACAAAAAAAAATTTCTTCCATCAATATCGCTAAACTTCTTCTGTAAAGAAATTTGAATTTATATAAAAATGTTTTGGGGGGGGGGGGGGGGGGGGGGGTGGGGTGTGGGGTTGGGGAAGGAGAGGGAACTAACGAAGTACCTCCTTCTCAGGAAGAGAGGAAACTCTAGGAGTAGATGCCGCAGGTCGAATGCTCAGCAAGGACTGCCTCAAAATCTAATACCCACAGATTCTAGTAAGCATGCCAATCTACATAGTATATGTATATATAACCATTAAAAAATAAAGAAGGAAGAAAAATTCTGACAGAAGAAGACGAGCCTCCACTGGCAACACTTCTTCTTAAAACCCCCAACATCATCGCTTGGATCTCTGCTTCGATGATCAAAACAAAAGAACAAAATTACTCAACAAATACTCAGAACAATCAGTAAAACAAGGAACATCAAGCGATCAATCCATGTATTATACAATACATACAAGCGTCGTCTGTGTGATGCAAATGAATGAGAGATTTGGAAATGCAGAGTTTAGGTTTAACCTGATTGGAGCTAACGGAGAGTTTGAACTCAGCGAATCAATAGAACAAGCAGAAGAAGAAGAAGTAGTAGGGTTTCCCCTTTGTGAGAAGAGAGAGAGAGGCTGCGAAGCTGGATTTTGAGCAAGTTGTGCGATCTCGCTGTAGCAAATTTACGATTTGGTTGCGTGGCGCAGTTTGATTGGTTCTAAAACAAAAATTGCTCCGCATGCGTTCGTTTTCCATTTTTTTTTTAAATTATACTTCGAAGGAAAGAGGAAAGCAGCAGCATGGTAGCCCTGAATAAAACGCTGTCGTTTTCCATTAATTTTTTTTTTTATTTTTTGGACAGAGCTTGCCCTTACTTGATAAATGGACTATTTAAAGAAAAATGGTTAGGGTTAAAATCATCTCTAAAGATTGTGAATTTTAATTGAAATTTAACTTTAATAATATTTTATAAATTTAAATAGACAATAACTACACTTCTAAATTTTTCTTTTAATTATTTGAAAAAAAAAACAAATAACAAAATCAGTTAGCAAACAAAAAGATCGTTCAGATTGGGAATTGAAATGGGCTAAAAATTGCAATGTAGCGACTTCTCCAATAATGGGAGAAAATTCTGCGCAGCCATACGTTGACCATGTGCTTGGCTTTTGATTAAATAATAATAATAATAATAATAATAATAATAATAAAAGCCATTTGCTTGGCTGGCTGGGTAAGAGTAACCTCGGTGCATTATGGACTCATTGTTTTTAGATTTTCTATTTCTTTATTATCTTTTAATACTTGAAAGAAAATGAAATATAATTTTCCATAAAGATTTCATAATGTTCCTTTTACCTGTATTTTATTTTTTACCTTCATGGAACTTAGGAGATGCTGAGAGCCAAGAAAAATAAAGGACAAGAAAGAATGCAGTGATAAAAAATGGCACCAACAGCAATGATATTCGGCAGCATCTAAATTATCCCCACAAATTCTTGTTAAATTCGAACTATAGTATGGCAAATTTCCAGATTGTTGCTTGCAATATGGCTTATCAAAGACAAAGTATATCATATAAAACGTCTATGATCATGTTTCAGAAAATGGACCAAATATTTGGCTTAAACATAAAAATTTGAAACATGAAGTTTACAGATAAATATATATGTGGGTGGCTTAACATTGAAGTAGGGTTGACTCTAATATCATGTAGAGAAAATAGACGGACCTACCTCTATCATAAAAGTTAGTTAGGAGATTTGCCCAAATTATATATATTGTTCAAATTTTTTATCTCAAACTAATGTGGAATAACAATGAACGGTAACTATTAGACTATCATCTCCTGATAGCTAAGTGAAATAAGAACAACTTGGAACTCATAGTCTTTGCTCTAAGTTTTGATAGCTAAGAGAAGTTATTGGTTTAAAATTAGTTAAGGGCTTGAAAGCGAAACTAACTATATATAGAGACGAGAATGCTAATTAACTAATTATGGATGACATGCATAATTATGCATTAGAGAGAATATATACATAGAGAGAGAGTTGCAACAATTAATAGGTTGGTCATATATCACTATAGTATTTAAACAACTTAAAAAATCTTCTACTAAATATCGAGAATTTAGGCCTATTTATCATAATTGGAGACCAACTGACATTTTATAATAGCTTAAATTATTTTCCTTCAATATATATTGGTGAATTTGAGAAAGTTATATCATGCACTGAAGTATTAAAAAATAATACTTTCTATATATACATAAACTCAATTCAACTCAACGAAGCCTTTATCCCAAAAATTTAAGGTAAGCTATATGGATTCATTTTCTCTACTTTAAATGATTTTTTATTAAATCTTAAAAAATGTGTATTATTTCTAGGTCATATTGTACTACTATCCTCAAAGTCAATTTAGGTCTACTCCCTTTTTTCTTTATATCCTCTAACCTAATGTGTTCTACTTGTCTAACTGAAATATCTATATGTCTACGCTTCATTTAACCAAACCACCTCAATCGTGTAGTTAATATAATAAATGAGTGAAATAATTTATCATTCCATGCATCTCTATTTATTTAGTGGAAAGAAAATATGAGGTGAAATACATATATATCCGGACTTTAATCAAAGAAAATGCTAAAGCTAGAATTATTTCAAATGCAATAATAATAATAATAATAATAATAATTATTATTATTATTATTATTGATAAGTTAACATGTTGTCAGTGAAAGCAATAGAAACACGATGCTCATCATGGGGAGCCAATAGCTTTCAAAAGTGCCGCTAATTACATAATCTTACTGTAAAGAGCTTAATTATTCATTTCATAATCAATTCATGGGAAAAAAAAGATCAAATAAACATCAAATGATTGAACTCTAGTTCGTATGGAAATAAACAGACAATTGCGCTCTTTGTTACTTCAAGGCAATCCACCTCCCAGCCCACCACCAGCGCCACCACCGGCACCAAACCCACCTCCAGCCCCACCACCAAGTCCACCGCCACCACCTCCTCCAAAGCCACCTCCACCTCCACCTCCAGCACCACCACCAGCACCAGCTCCGCCACCAAACCCAGCTCCCCCTCCAAAACCAGCACCTCCACCACCCACTCCACCACCCCCACCTCCAAACCCTCCACCACCACCAGCACCTCCTCCAAGTCCACCACCAACTCCACCCCCAGCACCACCACCAAATCCTGCTCCACCTCCAGCACCACCACCTAACCCACCACCACCTCCACCTCCAAACCCGCCACCACCTCCACCACCAAGTCTAGGGCGGTGGTGAAATAAGTTCTTTTCATCTTGAAAAGAATTACCCTTCTCGTCCACAAGCTTCCTAGCAACAGTAGCAGTGCAAACAAGAGCACCAAGAAGCAAAACAAGGAACAATTTCGAAGTCATCTGATGCTGTAGCTAATCGTTTTAAATATAGCTGAGATGACTTTGGTGAAGAAGTGAGGATTCGAGAGAGGGAATATATAGAGAATGGGAAGGTCAAGATTACGACATAAAGAGAGCACAGTTGAGAAGTTTGCATAATTTGGCTCATCTTCTGTCCAAAACCGTGTTGAGGCATTTAATGCACCCAGCTGTATCCATTGAAAGAGAAGGATCGAGAGCTTTTGCTTTGATTTATGCATGTAAATTAAGAAGAAAGGACTTCAGACTTTGCTGATGTAGCTAGTTGAGATTGCTTTTTAGTTGAAGGATTAGATGTGTGTATTAATTAAAGTAGGAAAATACTTCATCTTTGTTGAGCTTGCATGTTGCTTTTCGGCGTTTGACCGCAATAATCAAACGTCCAATTTATGTGCATCACTGTATGTGTCAGATAATTAATGACTTGTGTATAATTTATTTTTATATTTTCGAATTGATGTTATTACTTGTTTGGTTTTTTAAATCTCTCTGTAGGTTTAAGATTCGGAAACAGTTGGGATTAATTACCTTCAATTGTACAGCCAATATAAAAAAAATAATAAAAAAAGTAATAAAAGTACTATTTTAATTACTATTATGTAAAGTTTGTAACCATTCTATTGTTAGATATATAATTCTGTGGTAAGTACAAAGAAAAGTAACAACACATTCGAAATTTCACTTTAGTGCTTGTTCTTGCTGATTAAAACTTGAAATTTGCAAGATATATGAATTTCTAGTTCTACTATGGTTTTCCTTTTTAGAAAAAAAAAAAGGATAGGTAAAAACATGTTTTTTGAATTCCTGCCAATAATTAATTAATGAAAATTAATTTTATATACTGAGATCAATAAAAAATAATGTTTTATATATAAAAAATTTAATTTAATTTTTAATTTTAAAAACATAAAAATTATATATTTTTAAAGAAAAAAAATATATATACACCGAATGTACTTCATAATAATATCTCACTTTATAAGTTGTGATGATCAAAGCTGGTGGAATAAACCTAATTAACTGGCATTTTTAAAACAATTTCAATTTAGTTCCCAGTACCATCTACATGTGAAAAATTAAATCTGTTGAAACTGGAATTGACATAAAAGAATTTAGTTGAAACATGGGGTTGCCGTGTAGATCAGGTAATAGCTAGGAAACAAGAATTTGTCCTAGCCGTAGATGCAAGTTTTAAAAATGATATATAAATATATATATCTCCTTGTATTTAATCTCCTTTTTTTTTTTTTTTTACAACAAAATTTGGGAATAGAACGCCTCTTGCATTTATTCTGACGCTTATACATTTTTATAATTGCATGATGCATGGGACGTTGGATGGAGAGAGAAAGAGATAGAGAAGAAGCTTCATTCAAGGTGAAGTAGAAAGTTATTTTCTTTTCTTCATTGATCAACCATGATACCAACAATCAAAGATCAAACACTAAATATGAAAAACAACGCTTTAAAACCAACACTTAACATGGAGTTTCAACTACATTCTGAGAATAATTAATAATGATCTGAGATAATTGTGTCTTCAAGGCAATCCACCTCCAAGTCCACCGCCAGCGCCTCCACCTGCACCAAACCCTCCTCCAGCTCCACCGCCAAGTCCACCCCCACCACCACCTCCTAATCCTCCTCCACCTCCAGCTCCACCACCAAGCCCACCTCCAGCACCTCCTCCAAATCCACCACCAAAACCGGCTCCTCCACCCAATCCTCCACCACCACCACCTCCAAATCCTCCACCACCACCAGCGCCTCCACCTAGACCACCTCCAGCTCCTCCTCCAAATCCAGCACCACCACCAAGTCCACCTCCACCGCCTAAGCCGCCACCACCTCCAGCACCACCACCACCTCCAGCACCACCACCTAGGCCGCCCCCATGGTGAAACAAATTCTTCTCATCCTCAAAAGAACTCTTTTCGGTCACAAGCTTCCTAGCACTACTAGTGCAAACTAGAGCACCAAAAAGCAAAACAAGAAACAAGTTATTACGAGTCATCTTTTCTAAGTTTTTATGATGACTAAGATGGATTTGGTAAGAAATGGAGGATCGAAGAAGAGGGTTATATAGAGAGATGCGGAAGCTAAGATGGAGAGGTTAGAAAGACACAGTTGAGCCTCTTAAATTTTGTTTATCTTCTCATCTAAAAACCGTACAGATCAGTTAATGCACATAACTATCGCTGTTGAAAAAGAAAACCCTAACCATGCCCTACACCGCATGATCAATTCAAGTAAAGCTTTAGTTTGCTTTATATATGGAATAATTATTTTCTTTATTTTTTCCTGATAATTATTTGCATGGAGTGCTTTAGTTCTACTTCTGCATGTACTTTTGAGTTGCATCTTGATAATCTTTTTAGGGTTATTGATGTCCACTTTCCACACTGCGTGCATGAAATAGCACATAAATATCACTATTAAAACAGATCTTATTTATGGAATTCCATTTTGAACATTTTGATAGAACGTCTAATATTAGACCTGATCATAACTGGTAATTAAACTGAGGTGAGATGCATGCTTTTGTTTGTAGTGCTTGATGTCCATTAGTAGATGGGGAATTAATTAGTCATGCGTCCTGCTTTAGGCTGGCATTCTCTGCGACCACCGACAAAGGGTACACTGCGCCACGCACACAATACGCCCATTAAGTCGCTGCAATGGTGAGGGGCATGGCCCATGGGATCTGTAGCCACAAGAACTGATAAATATTAACAAAACTACTGCAAATTAACCTGCTTTGTTTTTGTTTTTAGGCTCCTGCGGACGTCAAGGCTGAAGTGTATCATTGTGAGGCTAATGATACAATATTCCATAAAATTGTTGAAAATATGTTAATATGCAGAATTTAAGATTGTGAGCGCAACTAGTTAACCCCAACAATTTAGCCCAGCAGCAAAAGCCTTACTATTGTTATTATACATTACTTGATATTTAATGACGGGACCATACATTTGTTTTTTCATAATCTATTCCAATTAAAAATAATTTTAGTACCATTAGCATTGAGTTAAAAGCTCATTGATTAGGCATAACATGATTAATCTTTAAATAATTCTTATTTAACAATACTAAAAGTAACGGTTATTAAATGCATTAAATATTAATAAATTTAAAAAAAAAACGATAAATAAAAAAAAATACAACCATATTCTAATAGAATCTAGACAATATTTATAGTATACATAATTCATAGCTCGTTAGGTCAATAAATAAAGGGTTGATGCGGGGGAAAAAATCAAACCTTATTTGACTCTATTTGTTATTATAGTCTATTTTTTTGCAATTTTATAAATTATATAAGAGTTTAATAATTATTAAATTAAATATTTATATCGAGATTTATATATTTATTATATACACTTTAATTAATTATACGTGGTTATTAAATCAGTTCTCATATAAAGTCAAACTTATATTATTTGCACTTATAATTTTGTTTAGATAAGCTTTTTAATTAACTTCTTCTTTATAAATGCTCCAAAATAATTACTCTCTCTGTCTATTTTTAAGAAAGATAATATAAAATTTTTATTATTCTCTCAATCTCCTTTATCTCATCTAATCACTCTTTATATAAATATTTATTATATTTAGTAAAAATAAAAGAAATAAAAATGTAGCTTATGACAAGTAATTAAATCTAATTAAACCTACTATAAAGTTCACAGCAAGCCTAATGATAAAGACTATTACCCTGTCTGCATTTTAATTTTTGTTTTGTTAAAAATTATTTGTCGTATTTAAAAAATAAGAAATATTAATTATTTTTTTAATTTTATTCTTTATTTTTATTAAATAAAATCAATATTTATATAATAAGTAATTAAATGAGATAAAAAGAATAATTTGCAATCGCAAATAAAGTAGTATAATAAACAACCATTAATTTCTGTTCGCATTTAATCCTCTCAAACCCAAAGCCATATCATATCCCTACATCCATACATAATTTTGGTAGACCTCAACAACTTAACAGCCACATGCATAGCTAGGGTCATCAAATTATGCAGATTTAATTCTATTAAATTTCACATTTATGCGCCAAACTCATTGATCCAACCGATTAAAATGGATGCAATGTTAACAAAAATATTTAGACTATCCAAATTCACCTTTCAAAATACTGAAATATGTTGTTAAGATGTCACTTAAACAGGCAAGGAGAAAACAGAACCTACAAATCATCTGAAACTCTCATGCCATAATGGCCTGCCAAACTTTGAACAGTTTTGTCACTCAAGACACCAACTATCATCTCATACTTCTTAAAATTAGCTTTTAGGTTCTCCACCTGTTGCTTATGTAGCTTCTCTTCTCTGTCCAGTTGTTGCTGGAGGGTGAATCACCATTTAGAACAACATAACTAGTCAGCAACATTACAGAAAACTGGATTCGTGTGGGGAAAAGTATACAAGAATTAGCCAGAAAATTCAACAGATATTATCAGAATGCAAAAACTTACCTTGAGCAAGAAAGAAGCTTCAGCGGCATGCTTTCGAGTGAGGCGCTTCAGTTTCTTTGCTACCTCAAAATCAGGGTCACTTGGGTCTAACCAACTGCAACGTACCCTTCTACCAGGCTTCACTGGGCGATCATCGAACATTTCAACTTCAGCAAAACGAGCCCTTACAGGCCTTGGCATCCCAGCAATCAAGAAAGGAAATTCAGTTATGGATGAGATGACTTTGTTGGCTTTCTCAGAGTCTTCCATCTCTACCAAAGCACAAAGGATGTTCCCAGTTTCCAAATAGTTTGGAATTAAACTCGCGCTCACGACAGTTCCAAACTGATTTAGAGCTTTTGCTAAGACAGTTTCGGTTACTTGTGGTGAGAGGTTGTCAACAAAAATTGTCCGCTTCACTTTCTCTTCAAAAGCAGCATACTTTGCTTCAGCTGTAGACTCCATGTTATAGTGCACACTCTAAGTAAAGCCAAAAACATAGAAAGACAAAGTATCAATTATAGGTTTTTTAATCCATAATTATATTTTATCATTACGTCTAGCCAATCATTACACATCATATCCACTATGTCAAATTAATAACCAGGTGGCATCGAAACCAAAAACTTGCATATTTAAAAATATTTTATGATAAAGCTAAATGGATTTACCAATATCAATATTAACCCAGCTTCAAGATCTTAAAGTAGACCATAAGCAAACCAAGAACCACATCACTGCAGGCTATCTTGCCATGATTTAGACCTATCCCTTGATTAACGTTTAAACAAACAAATGCAATTCCACTATATTAAACAAGTGAACTTCAAAAATATCTAGATGCTGCTATATGCACAGATATACTAACATTTTCATTAAGTGGACCAATTTTTTTCCCAAATTTCAAACCCATAAACCAAAACCAAGAAAGAAAAAACTGGTTAAAAAAATCTGAAAGGGCGCATAATAGTTGCAGGAATTCAAACGGGCATTGCAGTGATACTAGAAAACAAAAGCCTAAATATAGTTACTCACAAGTAATCACTACCCAAAAGCCAATGTGTTTTTGTAGCATTAATTATCAAGTTTGAAAAGATTGTGCACAGTCATAGAAAGCCATCACTCCTACAATGCAATTAATTTAATCCATTGACATGAGTTATGATGTTATTATTATATGATGCCAAGGGTATATAAGTAATTTTAATATCAAAAAATATCTAATTCTTTCCCCTTACTCTTTTATGCAAACAAAGAAAATTTAAGACATTTCTTTTTTTTTTCTTCTCTCTCCATTTCCTCAATCCAAAGAAAAGTTTGGACATCAAATAAAAATCGAACATCCAAAACCACGAATACACCTCACAAATAGATAATAATAATAAAAAAAAAAGCTCAATCAATTATCAATTGATATAAGGGGATTTACTAGGAATGTGGAGAATCAGTGAAGAATGAGAGAAAGATATAGGAGAGGAGAGAAATTGAGAATTTGTTAATGATCTTACAAACAGCAAGAGTGCACAGATCAGATGCAGAACCTTGCAACACTATAGGGAATGCATAACAATCATTAACAACAAACAATCTAACTAGTCCAGAAATAAAATTGGAATGATGGAGCGAAATAACACAGTGGAAAAGAAAAGAAAAGATTGCTCAAAAAAGAAAAGAAAAGAAAAGAAAAGAAAAGAAAGGATTAGGAGTCATACATTCTCTGCGACGAAGAGAAAACCTCTGTTGCGCGACTGAAATGAAACGGCTTATAGAGAGAAAAGGAATTGGTAAACTCTGGTTCTCGGTAGCCAAACAGGCGTAACGTAACTGGGTAGCCAAACAGACGTGACGTATATGGGCAAAATCAGCGGAATGGGAAAAAACAGGGCTCTATTTCTTTTTTCTGTCTCGTCGACGGCCAATTTGAGAGGAAAATAATAATAATAATAAATTCACATGCTAGGTTATTTTTTATTAAACAAAAAAGCAATTTGGATTTATTTCAAGAATCAGTTTTCCGATGTTATAAAATGAATATTGAATAAAAATATTATATTATTTTTTACTATAATAATATAATATAAATTTTAAATTATAAAAAAAAAAATTTGTTTAGAATGCCCCGTCCCGCCATCCTCGGAATTGAATCAAAACTTCAAATCGTGGGTCGATCCAGCCCAAGCTCTAAAATAGATTCCGTCGGAGCCCATACTCACGAGGCACAAAAATTAGATACCCAAGACAAAAAAAAAAAAACCCTCGTCCACAATGACAATGAAATGCCAAGGAATTGAAACAAAGAAAGCACTCTGCTTCACTAATCTGAACTGAAACAACTTGTAGCATGAAGTGCGTCCAATTTCACTCTTCATTTCCTTCCTTACATCCACATCCCAAGCCTATGCAGCAGCGACTGAAGACACAGAAATTGCTATGCTCTTATATAGCCAAAGAATACCAGCAAGGACAAGGGCTATGATTAACCCTCTCATTCTTGCTGACACTTCCCCACCTAAAGGAGATATATCCGTCTTCCTTCAAAATGGGCGACTCAATTTTGTAGATAAAAATCTCTCCAATTTCTCAATGGAATTGGACTCATTTTTTTTTATTATTATTATTATTTCGCAGCGGCTTGCTTATGTTTGTATATGGGTTAGCCAACTTTAGTGGTGCCGGTTTTCATGTCTAAAATCTAAACAACATGAATTTGATGAGGAAACTGAAGAAGATTCAGTGCCTGATGATGATGGTTCCAAAGATGGAGGCAGGCACCCCCGGGCCAAAATCACTAATAATAAAACGAGGCTCCCAACTAAGCCTCGCGCAAATCATAATTACAAGACTGTAGGTCTTATAACCGTCCCGTTGATCCATCCTGCGGCCAGGCATACTTGCAAGGCACTAGAGCATGATTACACGTATTGGAGATCACTATTTTCTTCATTGTATTATTATTATTGATTGATTGATTTGCCACTATAAACATTTCGTAGCAAACGGTTTACAATTAACTGATTATTATTTTTAATTTACTTGCAACACTAGAAAAAGAGATTTAAAAAAAAAAAAAAAAAAAAAAGAAAAAGAGTTATGACTTCAGGGTTCTGACCAACGATAAAAGCAATATGCAACACCATGATTCATGAAGTCCAATTCATGAACAAAAAGAAAATTTATATTTCATTTCTCCATTTCCTTTGGACTGGGAAAAGAGATTCTAAAATAATTTACAATTTCCCAACATACAGCTTAACCCATAAAAGGCAAAAGTAAAAAATAAAAAATAAAAGAGGTGGTCAAAATGCATTACGGATTCACAATTGTCCATCCATTTTCATCTGGACAATGCGATTTGTCACCTGCAGATGCACTCTCAGGCTTTGGAGGTTTCTTTGAAAACAAGGATGACTTGCCATCAAAGAAAGTAGAGAATGGTTGACGAGTTGAGATCTCTGAATTTTTCTCATCTTTTATTGATGGTTTTCTTAGGTTTCTATCCTTGCTGCCAAAGTTCAGGCCAAGCCTCTTAAACCTACTTTTGAGTTCACCTGCAGTGGTGCTGGTGGTTTCTTCTGTATGCTTTACCGCCTTGAGGACTTCCTCTGGATTGAGTAGTATTTTCTCCACTGTTTCATACACCTAAATAAGAAAATGATAATATTAGAAAAAGCTATAGTTATGAAAACCATCATGCATGATTTTCTTGTCAGAATATGTAAAGATCAAGTACAAAAAGAGTACAATTGCAAACTATTTTGTATAATAAAATATGAATAAGAAAACCTTGGCAATGCTAATATCAGTGTGTATACTAAAATAAGAAATTTAATGAGAGAAAGCAGAAAAATGGTGCAGATGGTTTTTGTGCATGCACATATATATGCTCAACATGTGCTGCTTGCATATGGCAAGCAGATATCCTCAGGAGTCGATAATAATGCCATTGCATTTTGAATAGCATTTGAAATTGCCTTTCATTCAATAAATCACTTAGCTCTCGACTTCCGCTTTTGGCTTCATTGAAGAAGGGCTCAGCTTTGCTCGAATGACTAGATAAAAGCTAAATATGCATGTAATTATTGATCACCTCTAGATTAAGATAACCTACCTGGCAGAGATCATCCACTTTTTCACTCCAGCTGCTTCCTTGCTTAGTGAAAATAATATAGTCTTTGCACCCGTTAAATAGCTTTGACAAATCATTGTTGCTGGAGAGTTTAGACTCGGCCATTACAAATCCTAATCCAAGCTGAAATTTTCAGAATGTTGGACGTCATTAGCACCATAAACATGTAAGTTGACTGATTGAGAATTTGCAAAGAATCAATAAATGATGATTTTCACTGGAAACTGAAGGCAAGCTGATAAAAATTATGATGGCAAGCCATAATAACATGCTTAACAACCTGATCCAACAAAACAAACACACCTGAAAAGAACTAAGTTTCTCTGGACATAAATTTTCCCTCTTTTTTTGATAGAATAATAGTAAATGACCCATACTGGATCTTAAGAAATATAAGATATTCATCATACCATAGAATGACAAACCTGCACAGTAAAATTTGGTAACTTACTAACTTACCAAAGAAATAAACAATTGTTCAAACAGCTCAGAAGGTGAGAGTTCCTCTAAGTCGTGCAGAATATCCTCCCTGCAGAATCGAAGAACTGCTTCTTTAATTCAGGTATACTAGGCTCACTAATTGTAACTTGGAAAAGAGAAAAAAAAAAATATTATGTAACAAATCAAAATAACAACTCCATCTTACGCTGCCAAATCCTCATCAAACAGGGGAGCCTGTTTAATAGCTGGTACTGCTTTGGCTGTTTCCCACAGTTCACGCCACAAGTTACCTACCATCAAAGAACATCATTTATCAGCACAAATCCATAATAACCCTCCAGATAAAATAGCAAGTATTTAAAGGCTTCATGATATTTTAAGTACTTTTTGTAAACAAATTTATATAAAAGATACGTATATAATATAAAAAGTAAAATGACAAAAAACTCTGATTCTGTAAGATAATATTTTATCTTTTGCCTCACACACCAGGTATAATATTTCCCATGTGGAACATGCAATAAAAACACTGAATCAGTCACTAGTAGATATCTCATTAAGCGATTTGTGCACAAAAAATATAATCAGTCAGTAATTTCACAACAATTGCTATCATAGCAACCCTTTAATTCATAGAATTCTGATGATTAATTGCAATTCAGCAATTTATTAAGAAACAAACAATAGTAAAAGACCACACCTTCCTTTTGCATTCGCCTACTTAGTTGACCTCTTGTAGAAGATGCATCACCTCCCTCAGAAAACTCATTAGCCTCATCAGGAATATCTGTCCAGTCTGGAGGAGAGTGCCATCTTACAAAATCTTCCAAGATACAACCAGGATTTGCAGCCTAATTCATTCATTAAAACACACAAAATCCAGTTAAATTCCTAAGAATCTTAATGATTATCCATAATGTAGACAAACTGACAAATTCAAAAAATCTACCTTGAAGGCCTGCATGTCAGAGAGGAGTTGTGAACATCCAGCACCAACACTGATGAAAAGAAATAAGCAAATTATCAAAGCATGCCCTAACTTAATTACTTTCCTGTGTCAACAATTTAGAGCATATTGAGCAAAAAAGATACTTATGATAATATGGCTGATTCTGCGTAAACTATTTGATCTATAGCCAACCACATGCATACATGGCCAAGAAATTTAATCAGCAATATTACAATAATCCACTTCATGATTATTGAAGAATATGAAAAGGCACCAAATCTTAAAAACAAAAAAAATAATAATAAAGATGTCTAGAATCCGGAGTCAGGACATCATGAAAAGGTGCAAAAAGAAGGAAACTTCATAAAATATTTTAAAGGAAACAGGTCAAAATCTAAAAATAATTAATTGAGTCAAGTATGAAATACAAAATAAACTAACCTCCCAGTTCGAAGCACAAACTCCTCATTTTCTCTAATAAGATCTTCAGTAAGCAAAGGCCCTTCCTACATATATAAATGCACATAGATCAAAATAACAGGAGTAAGTTTAAATGCATAGTTATCTTCTAGCAAAATTCACTATCATACCTGTGTTATGGGAGAGTATACTGGTTCACCTGTTTCCAAAATGGTTAAATTGTCAGCTGGCCGATCAGTGCCCAACCGAAGGACATTTTCCCCATTGCTCAATCTAGCATACAAGATATGGCTTGAGCTGACTGTCCCGTTAGAAATAGATGACTGTTCAGCAGGTAAACTGGCATCCCTCATTACCAATTCTAGTGATTCAGTGGCAAGAATGTGACGCCTTTTCCTGGAAACACAGCAATTGATAACCTGAAATTTCTGGTATAAAAGACAGGAATTTAGATCTGGAAGATCATCCAAAGGGATTCCAGGCATATGTAGTTCTTCAGACCAGAGTCTTCTCATCTGCACGTGTTAATGGATTCAAAACATACTTTGTCAGGCAAAGATAAAATGCACGAAGTATCATTAATACTTCAATTTCAATGCATAAAAAGGAATTAAATTCAAAAGTTTTCTATTTTACATTACCCAAAAACTTTAAAAAGAAAAAAAATAACAAAAAGGAAAACTAAGTGCTGAGAAATATTATTTGAGAAAAGGGAATCATTTGTAATATACAGTGACTAGTAAAGTAACTGACCATGAAAGTTGCCTATAATGTGGTGCCAATGTTAATTTTAGGAAGGAAAAAAAAAACTACTTGCAGTTTGTTGTCAAATAATTTTTCACAAAAAGAACTTCAAATTTCAACAAGAGATATAACCATCTATTCAAAATTTAGCACAAGCAACACAACATCATAAGCAAGCCTTTTCAATCATGCTAAATTTTTGCATTAGTTCAGATTATAGAAGTTCCACAGAACCTACTTACTTCAGCCACAATTTTGCACCATATGAATGCCATTTTCCGCAAGGTTTTAAAGCTTCCAATTACTTCGGATAGCTTGACAAGCAAGCTCTCAGGAGGAGCACCATGAATGTCTTTGGGCAAAGATAATGCTTCCAAACCAGAGCTGATGTTTCTTCTGAGAAACTCTCCCTCTGCGAATATCTTGCAAATATTACAACAGAAGTGAAAGATCATCACAGGATAGTGCACAGTATTCAATATGAAAATTATGCTACAAGGAAGCACTCTCTTAACATCAACTAAAACTAATCATTAACCTACCTACATCAAACAGTGAACGTATCAAGGACAAAACCTTTTCATCATCACCACCAAACTCAGATGCAAGCTTATCCTCCTTCTCACGAAGCACTAATGACTTCACTGCAGCAAGGCTCAAGCTTGCTCTCTCCATGATAGGTGAAGAGCCTCCAGACGATGCCAAAATATCTTTCATTGACTTGTACTTCTTTCCAGCACTGGAAAAAGGATCCCAAGAATGGTAAAAAATAAAAAAGAAATTAAGAACCCAATATACAAACTGGAAAATGATTAACTCATACAGAACTATCCCATTAGAGTAAGCATATTCCACAGAAGGAATCCATCCATGAAAGAATTAAGCATTTTTAAGGAAACAGTATGGAACAGAAAAGCTAAGGAAAAAGTTAGTAAAAAAAAATACTTACTCAATAGCTATAGCCAACTGTTTCAAGACAGATGTTGGAGGAATGGTATCTGGGTTGGTAGAATATAGCCTTTCTACTATCGCAGACACTTGTAAACCCTATAAAATTCTTAACTCGTCAAGAACAAAGAGAATTCCACCATTTGTTTGAGCCAAAAATGAGAGAAATAAGAATATAAGTACTAATTCGTCCACACAATTCTAGTTCATCTACCAAAGATATAAGAAGGCAATCACAATTGGCATGTAGAAACATAAAAATATATATGTGAATTTCATTACCTTTACCTCTACATCATTTTTCACGTTCAGTATGCAGGAATTTTCATCATAAAATGGAACAGCTGTGGTTGGATTTTCAACTTTCTCTGCATGATTTTCAGCTCCTTTCTTTCCAATTCTTATGTTCTTGAACCTATCTTGCCACTCCTGTTTTGTCCCTATATGTGCAGGTCTCCACCTCAAATGCTTCCCTTCATTATTACTCTGCACCGTCACAATACTATATTTTGTTAAAACCGAATAAATATAAATAAAAGGAGAAAATAATTCGTATGCAAAGTACAAGTACCCTTTATTTGATATGATACTAATCAGTTTGATTAACGATTGCCAGGAAAAATAAAGGAAAATCAAATAAAACCTCTCTCTGATAAAAACAACTTAGCTAAATTCAACTTAATCCATACTTTTAAAGTCAAAAGATGAAACTCTTCTATTCTTTCTACTCCTCTTTAGCTTTCCTTACAACCAAAAGGAAATTTTCTTTTTACACAAAAAGGAGGAAAACATCCTCAATAATTATAATTCCAGTATATAAGCCTGCATTTCCAATCGGAATCAAAATCGATTTCAGCAATGAAATTCTAATTTCCAGCTAAAGAACTGCATACCTTTGACTCAATTTCATTTTTAAGAGACTCATCTTCTAATTGCTTCCTCTTTTCATTCGGCGGTTGCTTATCCGAATCTTCTCCGATCGAGCAGGGAAAAAAAAGGCCAATCAAATAAATGAATGAAAATAGTAAAAAAAATAAAATAAAATAGCGAGAAAAAATAAAAGGGGAAAACATAAATAAATAAAAAAAAGCAAAAATCTAAGAACCTGCTCGATCGGATACAAAGTCGGATTTGATATCAGTGAAAACTCGCTCCGCTTTAGCAGCAGCAGAATGGAAGGCGGTCCTTGCTTTCGAGACAAAAGAAGGCGCCTCCATATCCTTCACAGAGTGTGAGTAGGTTAAGATTGAAGAAATTGCTGATTGCTAGAGATGAATGAAAATGAAAGACGAAAATGCAGGCATGTCTTAAGGAGATAGCAGATTTGGGAAGGTGACATCTCAGGAGAAGAGAATCGAGGGATTCGAATAAACTTGCTCCACTTTTTGAATTTTTTTGACTTCAAATAAAAAATAAATAAATAAATAAAAACCTTTTAAATCCTTCCGATTACTCTTTTAAGGCCCTTTGTATATTCTATCTATCAATGCTTTCACGAGTGTAAAAAAATTAAGATTTAGTGATTTTTTACATATATTTTTAAATATTTTTTTTAAATATATTAAAAATATTTAATAATTTTTCATGTAAAATAGGTTGAATTACTATAAATTATCTATTAGAGAGTTATTGTATATAATAATAATAATAATAATAATAATAATAATAATTTTTTGGGAGATAATAATATTAGCTATTCCCTTAATAAAATGGTTTTTTCTTAATATTTATTTTTTTTAGGGAAGAGAAGTATTATTAATAAGAGTGCAGAATTATTTAATGAGAGCCATTTTTTATTTTTTTTTATAATACACTTATTTTTTTTATTTTTTTTATTATTTCTCTTTTATGTATCTTTATCTCTCCTCGTTTATAACTCCATTCTTATTTTTATCTCTCCTTCCAATGATATGAGAAATTATATTATTTAATAATGATTTCAAGAAAAATAATCACCGATGAAATGATAAATTAATTAAAATTAAGCACATAAATGAAAATAAATTATACAAATATGAATGCAAAGACAGAGCAAATTAAAAGGCAAACAAGATCACCAGATAAAAAAAAGTTCAAATATATCCAAATTAACAAATACAATATATTAGTGCCTATGATCAATATGAATGAATCTCTTTTTTTTTTTTTTACTATAAGATCAGGTCGTAATTTGATTCAGTAAATTTGTTATACTCCATAAAAAATATATATTTAAATGCAAGTATAATTTAAAATAATAAAATAAAATTGAAGTCACACATCGCTCGATCTATAACACTGATAAGGCTTGAGATCTTTTCAAATATCATCACCATTTGACGGCTTCAACTTATCTACAATACAGAGGTGCCGCCCATTTCTGGAGGGCTTATGAAGTGCGAACACAAATTAAGTGTACAACTTATATTTCCTATATCGATCATGTATTTCTATATTAATGATGACAATTAATTGGAATTATTGGTTATTATTATTATTATTATTACTGAGAATGATGTTAATAGCAATTACTTGAACGAAACCTATCTTCATAAAATATATTAGTCTAATAGCCGTAGTTGCACGCATCATCCATTTGTTACAAATAATATCCGCAATCTGCAAGGTGGACTCCATCAATATGACAATTTCAATCGTTTGAAAATTTAGAAAACTGATATAAATGTAATTTTTTAGTATATGTACATCATATATATTGAAAATCTTACAATAATAAATTAATTAATTAATGATTTGTGTTAGAAAATCTTCACTTTTATAGTGAGAAAAGAAGAGATTACCTCTCACTGTACAATTCATCTACTGTATCTAACTCATTTGAATACTCTCCTTTTTTTCACTAAAAAAATAGATAACTAAAAGAAAAACAAACCTGGCTACTTCCATTAGGATCTCAGCCCAGAACCAAATATTAAGTCCCAGCCCAAAATTAAACAATTAAGAAACAACATTGGCTTAGCCTAAAACCAAAGAACCCTAGGCAAGTGAAACCAGGGAGGGAATCCTAGCTCAAGAATGTGAACGAAAATTTGATTGAAGGCACATCCCTATGCAAGTTTGAATCCCACTCTTCTAATCCTTAAAAGGAATATCACTGAAGTTGCAGTAAATTTTTCAATTTTTATTTTAAAATAATTTTTTTTGTGGGACCAGAAAAAACTTTTCCTTAATCTAACCTGGAACATGCCCAATTTAATTGATTGCTTCAAGACATTAAGCCCAAACCGGAGGTAACCAATGGCACGCCATCAGTTTCAGTTAGAGGGCGATCAGGGCCTACTCAAGTACCGCCACGTGTCCGGCTCAATCAATTCCAATTTGGTTTTGGAACAGTTTCCTAATCCTATTTTAATATAAACATAAGTCACTTAGTATTTAATTTAAATCAATTATAATCATATAATTTATTTTAATTGAATTGTAATTAAAATTTATTCAAAAAATAATCTTTATTATTTAATATGATAAAACTTAAAATGCAGTATGATACCGAAAGCTAATGAAAAGCAAAAGCAACCAAATTGCTTATGATATTTAGCTATTTATATTTCTGCATTCAAGAAATTAAACAGCATGAATTCTTTTATCATATGCATCTTAATTTATTGCTACACTTGTTTTGTTTCAGTGTTAGAACACTATCGTAAATCGACCATAACTGATATTGTTGAATAAATAAAGACAGAGGAAGAGAATAATTGAATAAATCGACCTAGCTAAATGGCTACAACACCACTGCATGCCTTCCTCCTATATATATATATATATATATATCCATCCTATTTGTCGTTTCTTTTGGTGCAATTAACTCACACCTTCTTCCACAAGTGATATTGTTATGTGTGTGTTTCTAAAGCTTAATTAAACTGTAATCAGCTGCCTCACATTCATGGGATATGTATACTGTGATGGACCATCGAAAACAGTATCCACAAGTATCCGAGCAGCTGCCTCTGTTGGATGAAAAAGATCCCAGAACACATGATCTTTTCTGTTGGAACAATACTTAGCTATGGGTAAACACGGCACCTTGGCTTTTAGGGTCCCAAGTCCACAACAGGCAGCTTTCACCTCTGTAAACCCTGAAACGAAAACCAAATATAGCACCATTAATTAGATTGAAGAACCTCTGATATCGATTAAATTCAAAATCAACTTCTTTAGGAAGAATTTCCCAATTAATTGTTATAGCAAATAATGATGATTAATGTCTAATTAGTTTTGGTAATTGGCTAGGATACCATATGTGGCTGGTTTTTGAATGATGTTTTCCAACATGGCATAGGCATCAAAATAGGAGTAAGAAACACCCTTGAGCTCTGAATTCAGTTTTTGCAACATTGACTTTAGCCTTTCATTATACGTAACAGCCATTGAATTAATTTCTTCATTGCAAGCTTCTGATTGGATCCTGACCCTTCGTGACGGAGTACATCCAATTGGCGCAACTCCAGAAATAAAAAACTTGCGTCCACCATAAGCGTATATTCTCTGTAAAAAAAAAAAAAAAAAAAAATGAATATAATTTGATTGTTAAAAAAAAAAAAAAAAAGTAGCAGTGTATTAAGTTTAGAATGGGCTAACTTACCTGTACTAGTTGTTTCAATGTGAGAATCATCAAATCCACATATTCTTGAGGGGTGCTCTTGTTGCGATCGGATGAGTTTGAGTAACCAAAGATGTCATTGCTACCGATGACTATAGCAAATAGGGATTTAGATAACAATTTTTGTGCAGGAGAGGATCCCAGCTTTTGCACCAACACTCCATACACCGATTCATAGTCACCTACTTGCTGTGTCAAGGGCATGGATTGTCGCTGATGAAAAGACCCAAAAAAAAAAAATTGTAAAACTCAAAATCTTTATTGATTGAGGAAGAAAACCAAACATCGAGCGGGGATAGCTCAGTTGGGAGAGCGTCAGACTGAAGATCTGAAGGTCGCGTGTTCGATCCACGCTCACCGCATGTGATTTTTTTACAATGTTTGAGCTCATGGATTTAGCAGATTGCAAAAAACAAGTGGGAATTAAGAAGATTTTTAATTTTTGCTGCATTTACCAGAGTTTGATCTGTGCCATTGAAGATTCCAGCACCACCGGATGCGAAGCTGACGCCAGTCATGAAGGCAGAGGCATTCTTCGATGACAGGGATAGATATGGGGGTGAACTAGGCAAGCCCACTTTCTCAGCTGCGCAAATAATAATCCACCGTTAAAGCAAACATTAAGCTATTAATTCTCAAAGAAAGAAAATGCAACGACACTGATGCACATCTGCTAATTAAAACTGACAACTGAAACCATAATATTATAATTCATTAATCTCTCCTTTGATAAAGTACAATTATCTAAAACACCAAAAGCAAATGCTAGAATTTTAATGTTAATAATAACGATTCGCCACCTTTAATATTAAAAAAAAAAAGAAAGAAAGAGAAATTGATCTAGTGGATTGGCTTTTTCATTTATCTATTGTGTTTGTTAGCAAAGAAAAGGCAAGAAGATAGAAGTGGAGGATATGTAAAATTAAATAATATAAATAGGCATGGGCATTGCTATAACTGGTAGGGTTATGGAGTGTGTTGTAAATGAAGAAAAGGGTAATGAAAGTGATATACGTAACTTTAACATTAATTAGAAAGGGAGCCCATCACGTCTGCTTGTGTAGCATTAAAGCTGGAAATCAGAATCTCTTAATTAACCAGACTTTTACTCAATCAATGCACATGACTTCAAAGGTACAACTTAATTTCATGTTAGCAAGCTTTTATAAAAGAGTCATGCACGTATGATGAGACTTACCTGTAAAGTAAGTGAATCTATATATTTATTTTTTTTATAATAAATATGATATAATTTCCATGTGATTCAAGGTGTAGCAGATGGAATTATTTTTAGCCATAAAATTATTTATAAACAAACAAAATAAAAGAAAATGCGGAAATGTTATTTATATTAGTAGTACCGGAGAAGAAGAAGAAGAAATAATGAGACAATTAATGGGGAAAAAATGATGAGATCAATGGTCCGAAATGGTGGAATGATTTGGAGCGTTATGAGACTTTAGAGGTAAGAGAGAAACAGAAGCAGGAAGCTTATATAGTAGCTAATAATATTACCGACCGAGAAAATCTGCAGCGTTCTTGCCATTGCTAAACCTTCCGGTGGCTTTCTTGGTAGGAAAATCGATACCATTGTGAGGAAAGTTTGCTTTGGCAATAGAAACAGGAAGATGATTGTTGTTGCCGACGTCGACAAGTGAGTCGCCGAAAATGAACATCGCCGGCACCATTTGAGCCGTTGAGAGCTTGAAGCACAAGGTCAATAGAATAGTGGCAAAGAAGAAGGAACTCAGCAGAAAGGTTTTGGAAGCCATTAATGGAAGTGTAACAGAAGCTCCCTAGCTAGAAAGTAGAAACTGAGAAGGTGCTTATATAGAGGAAGCTGATGAGTCGATGGAATGAAAGTCCACGCTTTTATAAGTGTGAAAGGGAAGAACTTTCTTTTAAAGAAATAAAATTAAATTAAAGAATTAAAAAAAAAAAAAAGGAATAATTGGGTGGGATTTTGGTAATAGAGAAGAACACAACCTTAATCTTTTGTAAACTAGGTTTGGAATTCATTTTTTATGTTTAATGTTTGGATTCTTGCTTTTTCATTTTGCAGTCTTTGAATGAAGTTCAATATTTCATTTATGAATATTAATATTTGATTTACAGAACATTTATTGTTATAAGTTTTGTAATTGTTTCTCTTAATAATATCTTTTTTAAATATTAAACCTGAGTTTTCTTTTAAAAAGCATGATAAAGCTTACCACTACACCAATTTTAATAGGATTTATGATTCTTTAAAAGTTAAATAATTGATTCTAAATGAATTCATCAATTAGATAGGCATAAAATCATATCAAAAACAACATTTGGACGCACTAACACCACCTCATAGTCCTAGCCCAAGAAGTTGGAGTTTTGAGATCAGCATCATCAGTGGTACCGTCCCATTCTCAACCCACTTCCATATGACATATGAAGCGTGGTTTCCATGGAAATAGTTTTTGCAACACTAACACATTTTTAATTGGTACAGAAACAGAATGATGGACCGTTTTTGCAGTCTTTCTCATTTACAAGTATTGCTATCAACTTTTCTTTGCTTTTTTTGGGATCATTGGAGTATTGGCCAAAAGGATAAAATACTTGGATGGAGTACGCAACAATTCATTTGATTCGCTTCTTGGGTCATGGAATTTTGCTTTGAAACCATGTTCTTGAAAATCAGATTAGTATTCTTAAACAAAACAAATTAATGGTTACTCGCCATTATTAATGACTAATCAAACATGCATGTCAAAATTTTTAATTTAAATTTGTGCTATGATGGATGACAGGTTTTGAATGTTTTGTATTTCTTCGTCAAAGTAAACTCACCGCTGATTCTGGTAAATGTCCAAATGAGAAAGAAACAGTATCTTGCCCATTGAATTGAAGATTACGGACTATTTTTCATTTTTAGCCTAACACATCTAACACGTTCTGGTCTCAACACAAATTTTGGGTTAATTAATTTATCCTGGGGTTGACCCTCGCCTAGCAGGTGGGAAGGGACAGGGTGCACCAAAGACAGATTGGCACAGCCAATGGTGCCCATCACTTCTTATCATTTTGGTGTGAAAAGGATCAATCTTGGCTGCAAATCAACCTTCCTGTTATGGGTATGCCTTGATTTGATAGCTAGGCTTGTTTTTATTTATGCTTTATTAATTCTTTTTGTGCTTTGAAATTCAACTATGAGGAAAATGATTCAAATCTATTATAATTAGCGATATAGTGCAATTTCCTGCGGGTTGAGACGTACCTACTGGTAAGAAAATTGTCACTTTCCAGAAGTTGATGTTGTATTTGACTCGACAATTCCAATTCGTAATTGGACCAGCCTGTTGTCCGATTTTTCTCTCTAATTACGATATTTCATGTCCCAAATCATGCTCATAATGACATGTTGGTTTTGTATCCTTGCTCTTGACAATGAAGAAATGGCCCATCCTGTCTCATTGCGAGAAATTGACATGTTTTGTATCCTAGACAGAAAATGATTTCCATTGCTTCTTCAGAGTCCCCTTCAAGTGTGAAAAAGATCAGCTTGTCCCTCTACTTCATCCACGAACTTCAACAATAGCGACGCTAAAAATTTTCAAATCTTGGACGACTTTGACTGGAGAGCAATAGAATCCTGTGGAGGGTGTCATATACCGACCTGCTCAAGTTCAGTCCAGCCCATTTCATTTGGCAACAAAAGTTGACAAATGCACCAGTTTCTTTCAAGGAATGGACACCAACACCTGGAGTAAATTCTCTTCCAAAAACAAACTAGGCTATAGCTCAGTAGTTCAAAGAAAAAGGTGAGGGCAAGGATCTAAGGATCAAGATTTGGAGTTCTCCTTTTGTATGAATTAGGGAAAAAAAGAAGTGAAACAAGAAAGATGTGACTACAACAAATCAATAATGCTCTTTTACGCAGCAAAATAGTTAAGAGATACCTCAGAGGAATCCCAATTTTACAAACTATAGAAAATCGAAATTTCAAGAGGATTTCCTGAAACTATGCGAAAATACTATTAAGGTGGTTGATGCCAGATACATGCACTACCATCTTATCTACTCCATTCAATAATTCCCTGTATCAGTGTCCAGGATGGCACCCACTAGCTACTTAGTAACACTAACCAAACATGGAACCTATTCGATTCATCATTGTAGAGCACTCAGGAAAGCCATCAGCCAAGCCACATCGTCCTCTCATAAAAATACTTGATCTCATAAAACCATCCAATCTAAAAACTCAAGCTTCTGAGGGTCTAAGAGTAATTTCAAATGTAGTATCTAATAGACCCCATAATGCAAAGCATTGCAAATACATGGTTCATAAACAATTGATATTTATCGTTGCAAGTGCAACGTGCAAGGAATTGACTTCTGTATTCATTGTTATAAGGAAGTTCCAAATGTCCTTCGACATTGGCCAAGGATTCCGCTTCCATTCCACAAAGGAGGAAGTCTACCTGAAGAACAGAAGTTCGGAACTTTAGACATTGTCCCCGGAGACAGACTTTTACTTTGCCCAGTGATTCAGGCTCAGAGACCCTTCAGGGCCCTGCTTAACGGACTGACCTTTTAGACTCTGCAGCATTCTTGGTCTCTTCATGGGAAGAGAAAAGCCCCTTCTCGTTATCAGTCATTAAGACTCCTCATTGTCAGGAAACATAGTGCTTAATAGTTAATAACCTTAACTCCCTGCCAGTTAGTGTGGCATATTCGATCAAAGGCCATATGCCCTGCTCCAATGACTAATGTAAGTACAGCAACATTATTGAATTTCATAAATATGATTGACAGACACCAACATTACTCTTCAATTTAATTTTTGTACAGGTGGTGGACTTCGGCATAAGACCCACATTTCAAATACGTAAAAATGGGTTAATAAAGAATGCTTGAGAGGAAGATTTTGTTATGGATGTTCATCAGTCGCTTGGGCTTTCTGCTGAGGTAGACAGTGGTAGTTGGTACCACTCTTTTATTAATTTTGAAAGGAGGGACAAGCAGTCAAGAGTTATTTACCGTTTTGCAGCTTGTTCTAACTATTAAGATTAGTGTTTTAATTCCAAACAATTATATTTTTCCCAAAAAGAAATCTTTCTTTTTGCTGTTTGTTGACAAATTAAGCAAAAGAATAAGGTTGCAACATTATCAAATAAAAGTCGTGGCCTTAAAAAATGCATAAATGAATTTCTCGATGCATTTCTTTGCCTGGAAAAGGACAGAAAATATGGGATAACTCGAGCTGGTGGATCAGCAACTATTCTCAGGTCCATAACTTCAAAATTGCACCATATATGGTTAGTAAATGAAAGCTTAGTGCTTTGCACCTGACCATTTTACCTCCAGCAGCTCCTTCAACAACTCTCTGAAATCATCCTTAGTGTGCTGTCTACGTGGAATGATTTGTAATTCTGAGCGGAGTGCCATAACTTTGAAAGGACTCAAATGATTAAGAATCTCTGGGTCTCTGTCATAATCCTGGGATTGCAATATTTGAAACTAATGAACTCAATTCCCAAAAGTCAAGATAATAATTATGATGATGATGATGATGATGAAATCATGCAAACAAGTAAAAAATTTTATTCAAAGGTTTCAATGGTCCAGAATTTGATAGTCTATTAAATTCTCAGAACATGCTTCAATATAATTGTGCAAGTGTTGTCCTAGGTAAAGGAAACCAATTACATTGACATACTCATGTCACAAAAAGGAAGATATAGACGTCAACCAAATGAACCACTAAATCTATGCCATAATGCATAAAGAAGCTACACATCTAAAATAGATGCAAACAGAGATTTCTCATTAATGGTACTGACTACTGAGATAAGCTAAAGAAAAATAAAATATGCCAGCATTATAATGAAATTTTGTACTAACCTTCTCTGTTACAACAACTACCGGCTTGAAACCAAACTTGCCCTCTAGATCTCTGAGTTTCATCATAATCATCTCAATATCCTAGATTAATTGATAGAGGACATCATATCAGATCAGTGCCAGATTTAATATCAAGTGGGTAGGGATAAACAAATATGTTCCCCTCGAGCTTATCTGCCACAAACTCCAAATAGTGCAAGTTGAGTCTAACTAACATCATATTATATCCATGCTTGAATGACAAGCATGAGAATCTTTGTATTAGATAAAAGTTGAATTCATGATATGCAAAATTAGTAAGAGAAAGGAGAATAAGTGATAGTCACTGAGTGAACTTCAAAATCAAATCCATACTTAAGTGAGAAGCATTGGCACCTTTAGTTTATACAAAATTGGACTGTTCATATAATGCAAAGTAAAATTAAGACACTACAGTAAGAAGATTGTACCTTGGTTTGAAATGAGTGATGGTCAGTGAAATCAATTCGATCAACATAAAATGCTCCCATCTGCAGCAAGATACATATCATTTAAACACTTTAAAGAGGGAGGGAAGAGAGAATGATATGGTACCCGTTCAATGTCTGCCCTAATGTTTTGATGGACTTATCTAATGTGCACAAAGATTCTCACAATATTTGAGAAATTCAAAAAATAAAATCAGAAATCAGGATGGTAAAAGGGGAAGTACCTTCTCAATGCCTTGCACAAAAGCATTTGCTGAACCAATTGCAGAAACACATAGCACAATGGCATCCTGTATGACATCCAGTGGTATTCTGAAGTTGATATTTCCTACTTCAAAGAAGTGCAATGGAGACATTCTAGTGAAAAAAATAGAAAGAGATTCTTTAAGTTCTTGCATCATTAGCTCAATATCTTTGAGGCTTTGTTCTGGAACCTGCGTGAAACTTTTAAATCAATGCATTCATCTTAATGTGTCTGATCACTCCCAAATACACAAACAACGAAAAGAAATGGCATGACAAGATAAAATTATATAATTAAAAGCATGCATGAACTGCATAATTTCTAGTGAAACACATAAAGGAAAAAAAAAAAGGTTTCATATACCAAGTTTGCATGATGAACTACAGCAACATCTGCTCTTCTAAGGGCTGTCAAGGGTTCCCTTAAAGGTCCGAGTGGGATTAATTGATGGTTTCCCCATGGTGATAGCCCATTAACCATTACAATCTCAAGGTCACGGTGCAAGCTCCAATGCTATCTTCCATGCAAAAGAATATAATTATCAGGTTACCTTTATATCAAAATAATATTTGCGACATGGTTTCAGTACTTCAGTCATAAAATTATCCCTAAAAACAACTAAAATTTGATTGATGGACAGTAAATGACTTCTGTTTCCAACAGTGAGTATAATATTATCAGTAGGTCTTACCACAAAACAAAGTCAGTTTGTTGGTATACACTTCCTTCTAAAAAATTAAAGGACAGTAGTTCACCAGAAAAGAACCAGCTGCCAGAGTCAGGGGGAGATATCCCATATGTAGCCCAGCCATTTGCCCATATATTATTATACATGCAACAAAATGAAGTCTCCATCACAAGAATGGAGCGATTACATATTCAATACCTGCATTCCATCATCTAGAACAACGACACCAATTTGTCCCAGGTTAAGTGGACTTTGAACTTTCTGATTTACTCCCTCAAATAAATAACTTTTAGGATCTATGTATCCATACTGTTTGAGAAAACAAGCAGCAGTGGCAGCTCGATTTGCTCCCATACCAATCTTTGCTGGTGTCCCAAGAAGATGCCTTGTAAGCATCCTAGCTTCATCTCCTCCAGCATAACCCTGCCAGATAACCAATGTTAATATCCTAATTCATCCCTTAGAACAAATAATCGGCAATTGCAACTATTCACTATTGACTACAGAGTATAATAATAGCTCTCCTCTCACCCATTTTAACTTGTGGATGAAACAAAATCAAGAACATGGACTTGCCATTTCTCGCTCCATCAATTTGTACACAATAAATAGATGCCATTTCCATACCAGTCATCCATTTGTATTGAACATTAAAGTATCAAAGAAAAAGAACAACTTTGTGAGAAAAAGTAACTACCCTGGTAAGAATAAGAGGTGAAATTTCAGAATCGGCTAACCATTCGGCAATAAACTCAACCATTGGCGTCTTCCCATTGCCTCCCCACGTTAAATTGCCAACACTTATCACTGGCACTGGCAACCTTCAAAATAAAATTATAACGAAGTAACTAAACTAGCATTCAAAGCCTGCATAAGCTTCTATTATACTCCAAATATTTAAAAACTAAAAAACAAAAGCTAAAGTCCATTCAATTAGGTCAATTTACAGTGAGATTAAGATTTCTTAGGATGTAAACAAATAAAGCACCAAAATTCAAAGACATTAACACTCTTGTTCAAATACAAAATTGAATTAAGGAAAAAAAAAAAAAAGCTAGATTCAGTTTGGTTGCAGAAAAAACAGAAGCCAACTACATATCAAAAATTAAGATTTTAGAATCCAAAAATAGCCATTTTCCATGATTACGCGATATAGCAGTAAACTTCCGCATTTGAGAAACCAGAAACAAATATAGAACCGACAAAAAGAAATTTCAGTTTCTTTCCTTTTCTCGCAGTTTCGCAGCTACCAAACAGGGGAAATCTGTGCGGAACGTACCGGTGCTTAGACAAGAGGCCAAAATGATAGAGATACAGGCGCAGATAGAGTGCGACTCTGTAGAGAGAGGACACGACTTTGAGTACAGGAAGTAACGAGCGGTTCAGGGTAGAGAGCTTGGCGCAGTCTTGCGTGTAGGCAATCTCATTCACCACTCTCCTCAGCTTCTCCATGATCGGAGTTGACGGAGAAGAACCTAGCGAAAAAGGGAGGAGGGGAAATTGGAAATGCAAGAGACAAAGAAGATTGGATCCACTGCATTGATTGCAGGATTTTCCAACGTGGATGCCTAGTTGGTAATTTCATTTAAAAAAAAAAGTAAAATTACATGAGCATTTTTTTATTTTTTATATAGAATAAAATAAAATTACAATAATTACTAAAATTATTTATGAGAATTTAAATCTAAATATCAATATAAGTTGATTAAAAAATATAAAATTACAAAAAGAAATATGCAGATGGTGAGAGCCGCATGATGATTAATTCTCATGCCTCTTATTTCAGTTTGTGATACCAAGATAAGTCAGAGCCCTTATCATACATATAATGTACTCATGCTATGCATCTTCCCTCTCCATAGATACTCTTTGGCTGTGTCCTTTTATACATTATACACATGATAACGGGACCGTCGCACCTAATATCAAAAACAAAGATCTTTCTGTTACACAGGATCCTCTATTGAGGCAAGTGTAAAGCATACGTATCTCTGATCATGAAAGTATAATATATGTTCTAAGGTTTCCAGGAGAAAGAAGGAGAAATTTAGAAAGCCATAGAAGGAAATCTCACAATATTATTTCAAAGGAAACTTGAGTCTGCTTACAACTGGATAGAATGTCTCCTTATATAGGCATGGAGACTCTAGCTTTTACAGGCAACCGGCAAAAGACTGGTTACAGACACTCTAAAGTAAACAAAGGAATAAAGCAAAATAAAGCACACTTATTACATAACTAACCGACATACTCTAACTTTTAACATAGCGACAGACAGGTTAAATGTGTCATAATCAGAATTGTCTGAGTCATCAACTCCAAAAAAGTCCTTTGGCCACTGTCAGTGCTCAGGTGATGGTGGGTCAACATTCTCAATGGTTGCTTGTATTTCACTATCCATTGGATCTTGAAAATCTTGCCAGATCGGATGGGACTAATCTATGGGCTCATCAGTAAGGGACCGAATGGGTCCGAGAGATATACAATTACATGGGGAAGAGTCAGAGGTTGGTAACTATTGATTTCGCAGAGATGCTCTGCTAGTTGTCTCCTCAGTGGTCCCATAGTGTTCTTTTCCGTGATAAAGCCTTCGTAGGTCCTCCATTCATTCTCAGTATTTTGGGTCCAGAGAAGTCCATCGGGCCTTCTTGAGAAAGGCCTATGCATGATGAACATGGTTCTGATGTTGGGCTGAGTTCTGATGGACCTATCTTCGATCCCATGGGTGCCTATGAGACGCCTAAGACCATATTGCCATGCTGAAATGGCTTTGAACCATTCTAAGAATCTAAACAGGAGAGTCCTGTTTGCTCTGTCCAGAGTGTGTTGGTATAAAGTCATCAGTGGGAACTCTATTCCTATGGAATATAGAGTAACCATGCACCATAGGAGCCATAACTCTTCAAGGATGAGATCTCTATCAGGATGAATACTAAAACATGTGAGGAAGGGGTTGTCAAAAATAAAGATGGATAAGGAGGGGAGAAGTCCCCTTAGGGTATTCCTGGCGCTCAGGTAGTGAAACAGGTGGTCCTTTGCAAACTGAGCTATTTTTAGAATAGGCTGGTTAGGAGAACAGCCCGGTGGAAAACTGTCTGGTGGGGGAATAAGGAAAGTAGGAGTGTATGGAGAAGATGAAGATGCCATGAAGATCAGGGGGAATGTGAAATGACTTTTTATGAGGTGTAGTTCCTTAGGTCTGTATAGTAGATCTGGAACTAAGTTATGTTTCCCCTTTATGTGCTGGACTGTGAATTTATACTTGGCAAACCAGTCCTTTAGTATCAGTAGCTGTGGTTAGGGACAGACTTGTTTCTAAAGTCTAAGATCTTCGGGAAGGATGAGCTGTCCATAACCTCAGTAAAGTGATAGCCAATGAGGTGGAACTCAAATCTCTTTATCCCGTTTTTGACAGCCAATATCTCCTTATACACTGAATGGTAGTGCTTTTGTGGCTCTGGGAATTCTCCACTAGTATGTCCACAGATATATTTTTCTCCTTATATTTTTTCAATAAGGACAGCACCCCAGTGGGTGTCACTAGCATCAGTCTGGAGGGTTCGGTGTCCCATGCTAGGAATCTTTAGAGGTGGCAGATTTGAAGCCACTTCTTTTGGTGCCTTAACTGCTTCTGTTTGTTCCTTCTTCCAAGGTGGTGCAGTCTTTCTAAGCATCTTTGACAGCTGGCTAGTGTGAGTGGCAACATGAGGAATAAATTTTCTGATGTAATTAACAATACTAAGGAACTGTTGTATCTGTTTTACTGATAAGTTATTGTCAGGAAACTTTAACAGTTCTTCTGCAATATGAGGTCCTGGTTGGTATTTCCCGTCTTTGAACTTCATTCCATGGAAGTCGATATCAGTCTGGGCCAAAGAGCTTTTCCTTTTGGACAACATGATCCCATGGGAATCCACTAAGGTTTGGAAAGTGGATAAGAGTTCCTTGTGGGCCACAACATCTTTAGAAAATAGGAGGATGTCATCTTTATAGACGAGAGCACTGTGGAGTATGGGCTCGAATATTTTTGTCATGGCCTTTTAGAAAACAGATGGGGCTGTTTTGAGGTCAAATGGGAGAACAGTCCACTAGTATTGGGTTGTAGGGATACAGAAAGCGTTTTGGGCCTGTTAGAGGGGTTGATACCCAATTGCCAAAATCCGGCTTTGAGATCGAACTTTGAGAAGATATGGGCCTCATGGAGTTGGGTGAACAAGGTTTCAGGTTTTGGTAAAGGGAACTTATCATCCTTGAGGAAATGGTTGAGAGGTTTGTAGTCAATGACAAGTCTCTTTTTTCCCCTTAGTCGTTCAGATCTCTTTTCCACATAAAAGGCCTGGCAAGCCCACTAAGAGGATATGGGTTCTATAAGACCCTGTTGGAGTGATTGTTTGCACTCATCTTGGGCCAAAGCTAGGTCTGTGGGGTTCATCCCTGGGTGTGATGTTCTGATTGGATTTATATCCTCATTGAGCTTGAATGGGAGGCTGACAAAGAACTCTGGATTTTTCCACAAAGGGTGGTGATGATGGAACTGTGCATGAGAGTCAGCACAACATCTCAGAAGAAGTTCCTTGTGTTCTTGAAATTCAACTGAGGCATCAGTCAAAGAGTACAGCCTTGGGACAGAGGTGAATGGCTGAAAACTCCTCTTGTAATTCAATCCTATTGGAAGGATCTTCAGATGTTTCGCTTGCTGGTATAAGTCAAAACTAATCAGCAAGTCTTTATTAGGAAGGTCCGACCCGATGACCTTGGTCCAAAGAATACAGGTGGGAAAGAATTGTATCTCAATGGGTTGTTTAGTAATGAGGCTGGTTTTGAAAACATTCCCATTTGCTGCCTTGAAATATTCTGTATGAGGGACCCAGTATTTCAGAGGTAAAATGGTTGGGTTCATCATGCTTTTATGGGCTCCAGTATCAAGGAAACCAATAACACTGATGGGCTGATCATACTTGCTAGGAAGGATGTGAAGCGGTACTAGTGGGATTGGAATAGTGTCTGGGCTGTGAGTTGGATGAGAGGATTTGATATGTTGGGCTAGGTAAGAAGGGTAATGGGCCTCAGTTTTTGATCCTGATTCCTCAGAAGACAGGGAATAGTCTTGGTCGAGATCAGCATCCGCTCCAAGGGCGAAAACAGTCTCTTCATCTGGTTCATCTTGCTCAAAAAATAAGGATTCAACATCATCATGCTCCTGGGAAATGTGAGAAGCCTGCTGAATATGTTGTAAGAGCTTGACAGTTTTGTTAGGATTCCTAGGGCAATTCTTTGCATAGTGGCCCCGATTGCCGCCAATGTAGCATCAATCAGACTTCCTTATGCCCGTTCTCTTCTTTCGAAAGTATCTAACTGGTTTCTTCCCTTTTATCTGTTTGAAAGGAGGTTTGGATCCTGAATAACTAGAATACTTCTTGTAGTTTCCCTTCTTTTTAGGTCTGCACTCACAATTCTTCTCCTTACAGTTGATAGCAAGGTGGGACTTCTGGCAAACGTTCTTCAAGGCCTTACTGTTATCAATAATATCCTTGAACAACTTTTGCTGCTCACACATCTTCTCCAGGCAAGCCAAAGTCATCTGGTGTATCTATCCGATGGTGATGACATTCATTGCTCTTCGGGTAGAAGCAATGCTTCTGTGGAGTTCTGGTTGCAATGCCTATGGGAGAGAGGCAATGTGAGAGGCAATGTATGTATACCTGAGATTGACATCATTGTAACCATTCAGCAAATAGTAGCGCTAACCAGGCGCTGATAATGTCTTTTAATATCTGTTCTTTTCAAAGAACAGCAACGCATGTCAAAATACTCTTGGCGCAACTGCTTGCTATACAGTGAAGCGTCTCCAAGGAATTCAATAAAGATAGCGTTGACAGCTTGTACAGTATTTAGATGACAAAACTAGGCTTTAGGATATTCTCCAATGGAGGCAAACCATTCTTGCAATGTACCAACAGTTCGAGATATGAATTCTCTAAGAATAGCATGAGAATCAGCACCATCTCGAAGCATTTGGACATCGAGCTAAGCTTTGAATTCCGCAAGGCGATCTCTCCACTTTGATGGGGGGACATCATCTAAAGAGAACCATGGGCCTGAGTTGGGCCTGGATTGTTGTTGTTGAGCCCCTTGAAAATTGAAGTCCAGGATTGGATCATCCTCAGGTATTTCTACATGCGGGTCTTGGGCTTGAGGAGGCCCAGTAGTAGGACCTGTAGTGCCTCTGGTAGAATCCATGGTTGGTGAAGGACTGATTTGTGATGAAGTTGGCAGAGGATCAGCCATCAATAACGTCGTAATGTCCATCTGTCCGGCTTCACTATCATCACTGGACAATTCTTCTGATGAAGAGTCATCTTCTGGCTCAGAATGTATTGATATCATGTGCCGAGGAGGAGGATCAGGATACATCTTATCCTTGCCCTTGTCAATCTTTCTTTTTGCAGGTTGAGATTCTTTCGAAGAAGATGAACTTCTTGGTTCACATCTGGTAGGTGCTGGTGCTGGTCTAAATAAGGGAGATGGGTTATAAGTTACTGGAGGTGGTTCATAGGAATAGTTAAAAGGGCCGAAAGGAGAGTAAGCAGGTTCAGGAGTAGGAAGAAAAGGGTTATGAGACATTTGTGTGGAAAATGGGCTGTAAGAAACAGGGGCTTCTGTTGGTTTATGTAGGTCTGCTTCAACCTGGGCTAATTGTTTCTTTAGCCTTCTGATCTTAGCTTCCTTCTGGTTGAACTCCATGCCAAATCTCCATTGTTGGATAAAGGATTTTAAATCCTTGTCAAGCTGTATAATCTTCCCTTGTAAGTCTCTGTACATGTTCTGAGCGAATGCAATGAAAGAATCGACCTTTTGATCAATATTCTGAGTCCTCATAAGGACTTGATCAATTTTAGAATCAATCCTCTGTAGTGTCTTGTTCTGGACAGCTGCATTCTTTGTCTGCCAATTCAGAACTTCTTCAGCTTGGGTGATTGGGGTCATTTGACCTTCTGTGTCAACCTTAGTTGAATGAATGAAAGGTCTGGTAGAGATTTTGGTTTGCTGATCTGTCTGTTGAGCCAAAAGGGGAAAATCTGCTTCATAAGAGGCAGGGGTGAATATCATGCAAGGCTGCACCAAGGGTAGTGCAGGGGGAAGAGAAGATGTTGGTTCAGGAGGAGGAGGCTGCCTTCCTTATTCTTTCCTGATAATTTCCAGCGCAAGTTCATAGATGGGAAGAGGTTTCTTTTGTTTGGTTTCTTCATGGATGCCAATCCATGGGCTATTATCTGGATAATCTCTTCTGAGAACTTCTTGAGGTTTGCAAGAGGCCTTCTCAGTTCTCTTGGTAAACTTCTTCTAGTTCTTATCAGACAAAGGATGATCATACTCGTTTTCCCAGTAATTATCGTAACAATCACAATCTTCATCACACATTCCAGATCCTGGGAGATCCCAGGGATAGTGACCATCTATCTTCTGAGGATAGACATAATGGTTGTCTGGAGTCAGTGTTTTGATGGGAAAATCTTTCTGCTCCTTTTCTAATGGCTGGACCTTCATGGTCTGGAACACAGATAAAGATCCTGTGGAATGTCAAGGTGGCTAAAAGGTAGTCTGCACTGTGCCATCAGCATTTCTTATGAAAGAAGATTCTGTGATCTGGATTGGCTGAGAGGTTGAATGAAGCCTTTCATAATTAGTTAATCAATCATTTGGAATGAGCTGCTCAAGCTCACTCCTAGGCAGTTGCCTAGTATTTGGACTATAGTCGGGGTAGTCTCAGTATCAGCTAAGACAAGTAAAGCATCATTGGAGACGGATGGTTGTGATAGATCTACTGCATGATCTTGCAGCCTGTAAATAATATGATGATGTAAGGCGGCCATCATGGATGATGTCACTTGTGCTACGCCTGTGAGTTGAACTTGAACTTTAGAGCTGTGCTGAGATAAGGATCTCTCACTGAGTATGAATGGAGGACTTACGAAGGCTCTATCATGGAAAAGAACACTGTGGGACCACTGAGGAGACAACTAGCAGAGCATCTCTGCGAAATCAATGGTTACCAACCTCTGACTCTTCCCCATGTGAATTGTACATCTCTCGGACCCATCCGGTCCCTTACTGATGAGCCCATAGATTGGTCCCATTCGGTCTGGTAAGATTCTCAAGATCCAATAGACAATGAAATACAAGCAACCATTGAGAATGCTGACCCACCATCACCTGAGCACCGATAGTGGCCAAAGGACTTTTTTGGAGTTGATGACTCAGACAATACTGATTATAACACATTTAACCTGTCAACAACGCCATGATAAAAGTTAGAGTCTGTTGATCAATTATGTAATAAGTGTGCTTTATTTTGCTTTATTCCTTTGTTTACTTTAGAGTGTCGGTAACTAGTCTCTTGCCGGTTGCTTGTAAAAGCTAGAGTCTCCATGCCTATATAAGGTGACGTTCTATCCAATTGTAAGCAGACTCAAGTTTCCTTTGAAATAATATTGTGAGATTTCCTTCCATGGCTTTCTAAATTTTTCCTTCTTCTCCTGAAAACCTTAGAACGTGTATCATACTTTCATGATCAGAGATACGTATGCTCTACACTTGCCTCAATAGAGAATCTTATGTAACAGAAATATCTTTGTTTTTGATATTAGGTGCGACAATCCCATTATCATGTGTATAATGTACAAAAGGGCACAGCCAGAGAGTATCTATGGAGAAGGAAGAGGCATAGCATGAGTACATTATATGTATGGTAAGGGCTCCCAGCTTATAATGTATTTTATATATTCCAAATGCCCAAAATAATATATATTTTTTTTTCTCTCATTTGAAACATTAAATATTTTACAAATTTAGTGATTAAACAAATTATTTTATAAAAGTTACTAAAAAATATATGTTAAACTAAATTATAGAATAATAGCAAATTTGTATTTTAAATTTTTTAATAATGGCCTGATTATAAGAAAAATGAGTGAAAAAAAATTTTCAAGCAACTTTTGCTGCTACAGCCTAATCCATCAAACAATTTCTTAAGCAATTTTGTATTTTTAAGCAATTTTAATAATATTACAAGGCTGATATGATATCTATTCCTTTCAAACACGATTCATGCTGACTTTTAAATCAAATATATCAACATCTCGGGTCCCAGATTGGGAATGGGATGCTATATTTGTAGGGAAAATTATTGTATACACTAATAGCACTATAAAGTGCTTTTTCAAATACAAGAAAATTAGTTTTTTTTAACTAATTTTAAAAAGGTGTAATTTACATATTTAAAAAGAAGATATATGCGTATTGAATTTCACCATTATATTTATGATCTAATGAAAAAGTGAGAACTGAATTTTACAAGTCACACTTACGCAATAAAAAAAATATTTTGCTAGCTTTAATTTTATGACTCGCTTCACTCCCTGATATTTTCCATTCAAATTCATAAAAGAATTGTCAATAATCACTGTCCAATCAATTTGGGATCAACGTCAAGTTAGCTACGTGATTAGTTGACTGCCATTCGATCATTTTGATGAGCATTGTGATATGATTTTTAGCGGTTTAAGATAGGTTTAAATTTAGACAAAAAAAAAATAAAGAAAAAAATTAAAATTCTAAAATTTATATAAACAATCAACGGAACTGTAACATCCTTAATTTTCAAATAATTATTATATATATATATATATTTTTTATTCTAATTCTGATATTGTAGACTTCGCATGTGTACTTTCATTTCATGGAAATTCGATTGTTGCTCGGATCCGTAATTTCGTGCCTAACAGATAAATTGCTGGAATTATTTCAGAACCGAGTCAAGATTATAGGCTACTCCACCGTTTTCATACGTTCTGGAGGTGTTCCAGTTGTCAGATTTGGCATAGGTAAATTCGAACTCTACATTACTCAATTTTTGCCTTGTACTGGATTAGAATAAAATTTATAAAATATTCGTGAATTATAAAAAAATTACGATTGCTATTGCAATAGCCTTATAATATTGTTAAGGACCGCGAGGCAAGTTTATAGAATTTTTAAAGTTAGTTTAGATAGTTTTTGAAAAATACTAGTTTTGAAGTCTTATAATTGAGTTGTCTAATGTTGTGATTATTGCTTGGTTTAGAGGGCTTAGAAGGAGCCATATAATTATGATGAGATATGGGTTTAGTTTAGAAGTGTTATTTGAACCATTTTGCAGGTTGGAAAGGTCATAGGTATAGGGGAGACTCTGCCGGATTTTCAGCACAACTTAGGGTGTCTTCGGTCTTTTCTAAACTTGTATTGAGTCAAATCTATTAAATAATTGCAATAAAATTATCAGGTGAGCCGAAACAACCTTCCTCCTCCACCCAGCCGCCACAGTTACCTCGGTTCAAGTTTGTGAGTAAAATATTAATTTTAATTATAATTTCGATATTATTATATGTTCAAGCATATCCATGCATCACTTATAAATATATATCTATGTAGTTAAATACTAGGCACGTTTTATATTGTATTCATAATTGTTGAAGTACCATGGATGTTGTTTGTGGTAATTTGGAGCAGTGTGTGTGTGTGTGGCGTGCGTGTGGTATAGTATTAGATATGGACAGGATGGGTAAACACGGCTTGAGAGACACTTGCTGGGACCCGGTCCTTCGGGATAGACATAGCTTGAGAGACATTCGCTGGCAAAGGTTGGATTAAGAGGGCTATATAGGGGATCAGCTCCCATATATGTATTACTTGACAGTGTTGGGTGTGTGAGTACTCCAAATTGCCTTTTTGCTGTTATGATATGAAAATTATGACGATATTGCATTTCACTCCATAGGGTGCATTAGCTTTAGATAGTTATAGAGATTATGATTAAAATTGGTATTTTACTCTTTGAGTTGAACGCTTACTCTTGTTCATCTATTTTTCCATGCTACAGGAGGATTATTTATTGTGGCTAACCTGCTATTCTTCTTCGCAAGTCCATTAATAGTATTTAATGTATTTCGTACAATTGAGTTAAATTTTAGACTCTGCATGTGTTAGAAGCACTTATTTTTATTTTGGGCCTGTATTATAAAAGTTATGTTGGACCTGTAAAATTATTAACAGTATGCATGATGAGATTGGATGAGAAAGCTGAGCTCCTATTTGAGTTATGACATTTTGATTATGTGGAGGGTGAGCTAAGCTCCCTAATTTATTATATATTGTGTTTACAGGTCGGGCGAGTCAAAAACTCTCTGTTGAATGGTCTATTTTATAGTCAGACTATGTCTGGTTGAATTCTTGAAATTGGGCCCAAATGGGCCTTAGAGTTGGGTTGAGGAATAGTTAGGCTTACTACGGGCCTCGGGGGCTTTAGGCTGGCCCAGGTCCTAGTGTCGGTGCGGCCCATAGGTTGGGTCGTGACAAAAGTGGTATCAGAGCTTAGGCTTTAGATTCATAGGAAAGTGTGCACCTAGAGTTGTCACATGCAGAGTATAGGATTTTGTTTCGTCTTTTTTCTGTAATTCTTCGTTTCTAGATTTTACGTTATTCCTCAATTAATATAAGAGTGCTTCAGTTTAGCACCTCAGTTTTGTGAAATACATAAAAGTGTGAAATAGAGTTGGCAGACATATTGAGGTCTGCCATGGAAATACGTTCTCCAAGAAACACTATATGCCTATCAGTATGGGTTTAAGTGTTGTGCCTATTTGGTGCTAGGCATGAGTACATAAAGGTGAGTTTTGATAGTATAATTGCACTAGATAAGGGTGAGGATACCACTGCTGGCAGTCGTCAGTGGATGACCCAGTCAGAGTAAGTTTATGATAATAGTAGATTCAAGAGAGATAAGAGACTAGGAGACCTAGTCTGTCAGGACGTATCGTAGTAACTATACAATATTCTCGATGTCTGCTCTATAAGCTATAGATTACAGTTCCGACATGAGATTATTGTGTAGAGCTGTGTGCATCCCCGTGGTGCTCCATAATGAGGGTGTTTGCGGATGGCCTCTATTTTGGTACAATTATGCCAGAACAGAGTTCTATATCTGTAGAGGAGTTGTGAACTACTGGTTAGGGATCTAGAGCTAGAATATCGAAAGGTCACAGTTGGGTGGTAACTAGAGTTAGTAACTCAGTTACCCAGCATAAGCTCGAGTTACATCAAGAGTTGCCATCAGACCAGAGGGTGCGAATTAGTTGCAAAGTAAATGTGACATCTATAGAGTGAGACTATCTGGTCTTCGGTATGGAATTTTGAATGGTTTTTGCAGTACAACGGACGTTTTGCTTAGAGCTTAGTGAGAATAGTATACCTTGTGTGTATCAGCAAGGTGTAAAGTACAACCCTACTACCTAGAGAAGGTCGAAACTATGAATTGATGATTTACAGAGCTATGATATGATAAGAGAGTCATTAATTTGACATGGTTTTGGCAAGGTGGTGAATGTAATACCTTTGTTGCAGTAAGTTAGGGTATAGTCCTATCTTTTCAGAAGGGATCGAAAGTTATTACTAATAATGATGACTTATGGAGTAGTGTCCCAGACGGGATTGTAGCGTGAGATAGAGAGTTGTTAGCTCAGGTGTTTTGGAGAGGGTACAAGTTCTATGTAGGAATTATAAGATGTAAGATCAAGATGTATGTAAGCCTTTTAAATTGAATGATGGGTTTGGATACCTAGTATTTTAAGTTTCAGCTAATTAAATGGATATGAAAAATTAGAGTTGCTACAAATCCCCTCCCTAAAGTAGTAGGGGGTAGTATGTAGTCCCAAAGGGTAAGAATAGAGATCACGCAGGAGAATTATGACTGTTATTCCCTAAGTTCATCCTTAGCTTCTTAATGTTTAAGACTAAAGTATACTCCAAATAAAGTAAAAGAAAAATGACAAAAGTTAGCATCGATAAATCATAGAATATGTATATATATATATATATATATATATATATATATATATATATATATATATATAGAGAGAGAGAGAGAGAGAGAGAGAGAGAGAGAGAGAGAGAGAGAGAGAGAGAGAGAGAGAGATGGAGTGCGGTTCAAATGCAGTAGGAGAGATAGCCTGAATGCTAGTAAAAGTCTAGCTAGGGTAGTTAGAGGATCAATTCTGAGTAACATTGAGGTATAGATGACGTGGTAGGGATAGTGAAAAGGTATAAGTTTCTGATATGACAATCAGGTTCAAAAAGAAAATAGAGTTAAAGGATGGAAGAGTGAAAGTTCGAATTTGGGTAAGATAAAAAGAGTTGGCTAAAGAATAAACTGAAAAACATATTAGGATAAGATTAGGAAGAATAGAGCCAAAATACCGAGGAGGTGAATGTGGTTTTAAGAAGGGTAAACGAGATAAACAAAAAAAAAAAAGGATAGAGAGCGTAGAAAGGGATGGCATTAGGAAGAACATTGTTAAGTTATGGAACCCAGAAGTACAGGACTTAGAGCAGGTCATAATTAATATAGTGTTAGGAGCCTGAGCCTAAAGCTTAGAGTTATAGGATCTGGATTATACCTTATCTATTTTCTACCCCCAAGGTAGGATAATGGGGCAATGACATAAGAATCCTTTTGGTTGTTGACAGTATAATGGAAATTAGGTGAGGTGTGTGACCAAAGAAGGTAGTAACTATTGAGCGCACTGTGGTAACTTGAATTGTATTGTCAAATAAAGAAGCAAGATCAGTAGGAGTAAGCTGGATAAAAGTCAATATAAGGGATATAAATATGCAAGATGAGGGATAATATCACAGAGGCTTGATATTAAAATTTAGAGTAGTGAGACCTAGAGTCAAAAATTAGAGTTAGACATATATTTTCAGTGTGATCGATAGAATAATTATGTAAAAAAAAAGAGTAATAATAAATAAATAAATAAATAATAGTATGATAATATGTAGCAGAACGCTAATAACGGTCAGAATAGGACAAGATAGGTATAGGTATAATTATAAGATATTGAGAAGTACATGGATTAAAGGAGTGATTATTGGTAAGATTGGAGTAGATCTGAAAGAATCTGTGGTTCTTTTATCTTCTATAATATAACTAAGTATAAGGAGCATTGGACAAATAATTATAAGTATGGAAGATAAATGAAGAGTAAAAAGGAAATAGTAAATTCTAAGATAATATGTCAGATAGGACAACAGTATAACAAATGGTAGATACAACTCATATTTTGTAATAACGCACAATAATTACAAAGAAATAATGAAACTAAAAAGGAAGACTAAGGGGTATGAGCTAAATCTTGTTTATGAAACAATGGTACACTATAAATGGCGGGAGAACATTTTTCCTTCTTTTCAAATTGGCTCGTGTTTCGATTCTAGGAGATTATGTTAAGAAGAGAGGTCGTGACAAAGTGACCCAATTAATTGAAAATTTGATGGGCGTTAGTACATATCCAATATTTTGAGGGGAAAATGACGATAATGGTGTACCTAATGTTAAGTATGAAAGAATGATCAGAGAGGTGAAAGGAGTTAAATTGAGCTAGTTACTAGGGCTTACAACCCTTTTGAACTATAAGCTGGAGGAAGTGCTATGTGCTAATGAGTTACAACGAATGAAATTATTGCTAATGAGAAAAGTTGAGGTTGAAGTTTGGAAAGTTATGGGCAGTATATGTGATTATATTAAGGAGAATGAACATGTGAAGTATCTTATTCAGAATTAAAGCATGGCACATATTTTTCACAGCCGTGTTAGTTCATATGGAACTTATAATTTCTGGGGTTCCTATCCATCCAGGATGAGCAATTTCCTACTAAGGCTGGTAGGGAATAATAATATTCTGATAGATAAGTTGGGAAAGGGGATACAAAAATAATTTTCTATGATTAATTACAAGTGTTACGTAATGTGAAGAATGTGCTGGTAGGAGTCAATCGTAAAATTAGAATTCTCGAAGTAATGGAACTAGTAATTAAGATAAGACTAAGAAAAAAAAAAGTTAAAGTTGATGATGGGATGGATATCCTTGAAGGAAAAGGTGTAAGGGTGAGATAGGACTGAGATTAAGAAATAAGTACAACATGTTGAAAAGATATCAACGATAGCAGAAATAGGAAAAGAAAGTGGATAAGATCCAAATGACAGGAAGAAAGCTCGGTAGAGCTAGTTATAATGATGAGGATAAGAAGGAATAGGTATGCTAGGAACACACTAAGAGATGTTTGAAATAAGTTATTATGAGATGATTGATTAAAGGAGTAGTAGAGCCTCAATCTAAGTGCCAATGTGTCAGAAGTAGGCCACATACTAAGAAGCTTTAGGAAGAAGTCTAGATATTTCCATTCCAGAGAAGGAGTGGGAAACGATAAAGTTGCATTAACTGGGTTATCAGGGAATACAAATACATTTGTCCTATAAGAGAAGAGACTCAGTTCACTTTCCAATATTGATAAGTGGTGTAGGGTACGCTTGACACTTGGATGGAGCTCTACATAACTAGTTACATAAGATGGACAGGAGCTGGTCTAAGGACCTTAGTAATGACATAAAAGAGATTGAAAATTCGAAGTATCATGGGAGTGAGAAGATTTATAGGTATTGACCATTGAGGTCATAGGACAAGTAAAGGTTTCGAACGAGATGTATATGATAGGTGCTACAGCATAGGATATTATAGGGTAAGGAACATAAGTCATGTGTTTGGGGAATAGAGATTATTGAAACAAAGAAATGAGGACTGAAGTCATAAAGAGACACGTTAGGGCGTAATAAAAGTGAGGTAAGCGCCAAAGTTGATTAAAGTTATCAGATATCAAGTCGAGAGTAGTGGAGTTATAATGAGTACTAGAGATGACAAAAAAAAAAGAGGGGTAAACGAGTAGTCAGATGTGATGGTTTAGACTCAGAAGGAGGATGGTAGCTGGCATGCTACGACAGGGGCAGATAGACATAAAATTTTTAACCATCCATGCAGATCTAAGGCGGAAAGATGTAAAATTTGGTGACCGTGTTCTTGAAGGTTTCTCCTATGAAAAGGGTTATGAGATTTGGAAAGAAAAAGCAAATTGGCACTCCGTTATATAGGACCTTTAAGATTATGGACAGAGTGGGAGCTATCAATTAGAGTTGCCACCAAACCTTTCTCATGTCTACCCAGTATTCCACATTTTCATGCTTAGAAAGTATGTTCCCGATCTTTCTCATGTGCTGCGACCAAACACAGTGGAGTTAAATGAGAATTTGATCTTTGAGGAACAACTAGTAGCTATAGTAGACTATCAGATGAGACAACTTTAGTTAAGGCAAATCCCTATGATTAGTCCTGATGAAGAGTTAATCTATGGAGGAATGCACTTGGAAGTTAAAGCGGGATATGCGTAGCAAGTACTCATAAGTTTGATATATAATTATGTGTCATTGTTCTGCACCTTGTGTAAAATTCGAGGACGAATTTTCTATAAGGGGGAAGAATGTAACATCCCTAATTTTCAAATAATTTTATATATATATATGTATATATATATATATATATATGTATATATATATATATATATATGTATATATATATATATATATATACATGTATATATATATATATATATATATACATATATATACATATATATATATTATTTTAATCCTAGTATTGTGGACTTCGCATATATACTTTCATTTCGTAGAAATTCGATCATCGCCTGGATCTGTAATTTCGGGCCGAGCAGATAAGCTGCTGGAATCATTTCAAAACCGGGTCAAGATTATGGGCTACCTCACCGTTTTCAAACGTTCTGGACGCTTTCTAGTTGTCATATTTGACATAGGTAAACTCGAACTCTACATTAATCAATTTTTGTCTTGTACTGAGTTATAATAAAATTTATAAAATATTCGTGGATGATAAGAAAATTATGATTCCTATTGTAATAGCCTTATAATATTGTTAAGGACCGCGGGGCAAGTTTATAGAATTTGTAAAGTTAGTTTGGATAGTTTTTGAAAAATATTAGTTTTGAAGTCTCATAATTGAGTTGTCTGATGTTGTGATTATTGCTTGGTTTGGAGGGCCCAAGAGGGGCCATATAATGATGATGAGATATGGGTTGAGTTTATAAGTGTTATTTGAACCATTTTACAGGTTGGGTAGGTCATAGGTATAGGGGAGATTTTGCCAGATTTGTAGCACAACTTAGGGTGTCTTTAGTCTTTTCTAAACTTGTATTGAGTCAAATCTATTAAATAATTGTAATAAAATTGTCAGGTGAGTCGGGACAACCTTCCTCCTCCACCCAGCCGCCGCAGTAACGTCGGTTCAAGTTTGTGAGTAAAATATTAATTTTAATTATAATTTTGATATTATTATATGTTCAAGCATGTCCATGCATCACTTATAAATATGTATCTATGCAGTTAAATACTAGGCACGTTTTATATTGTATTCATAATTGTTGAAGTACCATGGATGTTGTTTGTGGTAATTTAGAGCAGTGTGTGTGCGTGGCGTGCGTGTGGTATAGTATTGGATATGGACAGGACGGGTAGACACGGCCTGAGAGACACTCACTGGGCCCCGCATTTGATTTATTAAGCGAAAGTCCGGCTTGAGAGACACTCACTGGCAGAGGTTGGATTAAGAGGGCTGTATAGGGAATCAGCTCCCATATATGTATTGCTTGATAGTGTTGGGTGTGTAAGTGCTCCAAATTGCCTTTTTGCTGTTGTGATAAGAAAATTATGACGATGTTGCATTTCACTCCACATGGTGCATTAGCTTTAGATAGTTATAGAGATTATGATTAAAATTGGTATTTTACTCTCTGAGTTGAACGCTCACTCCTGTTCATCTATTTTTCCAGGCTACAGAAGGATTATTTGTTGTGGCTAACCTGCTCTTCTTTTTCACAGGTCCATTAATAGTATTTAATGTATTTTGTATAATTGAGTTAAATTTTAGACTTTGCATGTGTTAGAAGCACTTATTTTTATTTTGGGCCTATATTATAAAAGTTATATTGGAACTGTAAAATTATTAACTGTATGCATGATGGGATTGGATAAGGGAGCTAAGCTCCTATTTGAGTTATGATATTTTGATTATGTGGAGGGTGAGCTGAGCTCACAAATTTATTATATATTGTGTTTATAGATCGGACGAGTTAAAAACTCCCCGTTGAATGGTCCATTTTATGGTTGGACTCTGTCCGGTTGAATTCTTGAAATTGAGCCCAAATGGGCTTTAGAGTTGGGTTGAGGAATAATTAGGCTTATTACGAGTCTCGGGGGCTTTAGGCTGGCCTAGGTACTAGTGCCGATCCGGCTCATAGGTTGCGTCGTGACAGGGACCTTTATGATACGTGCTAATAAATAAATAAAATTTTTAATGAAATTATTATGAAAGTGTATAATTATAATGGCTGATCCCATTTGATTTTTCCATTGTTTCTCTTTACAAACTTTAATTGATTTCGGTGAAACTTGAATTTGATATTTTTTCTCAATAACATACATTATTAGTACATGATGGTATAATTAGACTCAGAAAATGTTTTAAAGGTAAGGGATCTATCAAGAACTCTTATTGGCTAGAGTTATATTAAAAAAATAGTTACAAATTGTTAGATATTTTTTCTCTTTGCCATTTTTAGGTTAATTTTGGCCCTTTTCTTTCCCCTTCCCATAGAAACCTAAATTATTTGTATTTGTAATTTTTTTTAATTTAATTATAATGTGGTAAAAAAATTTTGTCAAAATTCGTACCTTTGAAGATTGTAATCGTAGATGGGAAATGTGGACTAACAATCGAAATGCACAAGTAGATTATCCGATTCAACGATGAGAAATTGTTAAGAGAAAGCGGCCTTTTTTTTGTTTGACTTCCAAGTTCATACCTCAGGTGACCAATTTGCTTTCACGCCATTCTTTCAGAAATTTGGTCACATCAGTTGATTGGAATATTAAATTGCCGATCAAATTGACTAAGCTCGTTTCATTTTTATTTGCATATATAATATTTAATTAAAAAAATAATTAAATATGTAAATTTATTAAAAATAAAACATAAACACTCGTTCTATTTATTTTTCAAAGAATAGAATTAATAAAATCTATGATACCTTACACATTCACGTTTCTTACAAAATTTTGCATTGAGTAAAATATAAATTGCATTTTCCAAATATGGATAGTTAATCCTTAATTAAGGAATAGTCCCCAATTTATAGGGCACTCTTCATTTATATTCACACGAAATTTTTTACTAAATAGGGGTAGACAAACAAATTTGATTTTTTAAATATTTTAAAATTAAATAAAAAATTTAAACCTAATAAATTTAAACTAATAAATTTAAACTGTTAGAATCGATTATTTCATTAAAATGGAATTTAAATTCTAGAAAAATAATTTGATTTTGGATATTACCCATTTAACTACTTTCGTTAACTTTCAGATATAATGATTTAATCTCGTAAAAATAAAGAAAATGATAAGAAAAAATCTAATCAGTCATATATATATATACATCACAATAGACTATTAATTACAAATCTAAAAGGGAGAAGAAGAAAAAAGATTAATTATTAGATATACTGAAAATAATAATATTCTTTCACATAAAAATAGATTTTTTGTATGAAAGTAATACTTTTTCTTTTACAAAAAAAAAAAAAAACTCTATCTATCATATTGAGAATAGATCCTAAGAGGTATTACATATGTATCAAATATATCTAATAAGTTCTTGAAGAAAAAGAGCAAGAGCTCCATAGCTTTTAATTTGATTTCCAAGTTCTTGAAGAAATTAAAAGCTAGTGAGAAACTTGTACCCTTCTCATAGAAAGAGGAGAAAAGGAAGAAATCCAATTGATATGCTTTCGCTTGGCCTTGGATGATGATGATCTTGATCCTTTCTTGCCAAATTTCCCGTCGTTTCTGAGAATACAAACATCCCCTTCACACACATACCTCTTGGATGGAGCTGACGATGGACTGGATTCTGCAAAGCAGCCCCAGATATTACGGAGCAATGCCATCCCAATTATCCCAACTATTCTCTTGTGATTAAACTTGTTGCCAAATGCCGGTTTATTTATAGATGGCAGGCTGCAGGCACAAGCCATTAATAAAAGGTCAAGGTTGGCTGGTGGGCTACGACTAATTTTATCAATTAATTATTAATTACTCGTTAGCTTTCTAGGAACGCATACAAAACAGGGCTTTGGTGTCTAACCTGAACACCACACATTTTATGGTTAAGCAATAAATATATGAAGACGGCACAGCGGACACAATCTCGGGGTCGCCTGTTGATTTTTTTTTTTTTTTTAACCTTGTATTTTAGGTCCTTTTGGAAAATTCCCCAACATTGGTCATGTGGACGTTTCATATAATATCATTTTATTCAAATTCCTACTTATTCAAATATACACATTAAGAAAAATATCATTATATATTAATATTTATATCAAGGCTAAATAACATTATTGTATCTTTATAAATAAGATTAAAATTGTAAATATGTCGCGATTTAAATTTTATATTATGCTTAATAATAAGTTATAAGGCTAATTCTCAATTATATTTTTGAAAATTTTTGATTCAATTGCTTCATAATAAATCAATATGCCATCCACGTTTCTCTCGTTAACAATCATTTTATTTTATTTTTTTTTATAATGATTTTCTTGATGTTTATATTATTTGAACCCATATCAAAAGGTGTGACGAAATTTTTACGCTGATTGTCACCTACCGCAACCCCCTCCTTTATTCGGACTTGGATGGAGTGGTACTGTTATAAAGTAATTACTTTAAATATCTCGGCTCACTCCTTCAAGTAGATGGAGGATGTGATCTCAAGATTCCCAATAAAGTTAAAAGGAAAATTTTACCGTACAGCAATATGACCGGTCATGTTATATGGTAGTGAGTGTTAGGCACTAAATGAGTTATATGTGTCTAAGATAAGAGTTGTGGAGATGAGAATGTTAAAGTGGATGAGTGGCCATACTAGATTAGACAAAGCTCGTAATGAGAGTATTAGAAAAAATGTAGAAATTGTACCAATTGAAGATAAGTTGATAGAAGAAAGATTGAAGTGGTTTAGTATGTGAAGCATACACATACAAAGGCTTCAATTAGACAAATAGAATACATTAGATTAGAGGATAGAAAGAAAATAAGGGATAAGCATAAATTGACTTAGAGGAGAGTAACACAACATGACCTAGAAGCATTACACATTTCCAATGATTTAATTCAAAATTATTTAGAGTGGAAAAAGATATCCATATAACCGACCTCAAATTTTTTGAATAAAAGTTTAGTTTAGTTGATTTGAGTCTCCTGATTTTAGTTATCAAAAGAAGTGACAAAATAAATAATACTTAATAAATATGTTATAGGTGGAGTAAATAAGAGGTTCTCTTATTTTGTAAATTATTTTTTTGTTAATTATTATGATTTTTAGATATGTATTAGATCGCAAGCAAACTTATCGCCTTGAGGATGAACCAGGCACCATCTGTCTTAATTTTAACCTTTGAAAATTGAGACTTTTCAATTAGAATTCTTTTTTTTTTTTATTTTTTTTTAAAAATGACCATTGAACTCCGATCCTCACCAATAAATGAAAAAAAAAAGAAAAAATATATTTAATTTATTTTATATAATTTCTAATGTATTTCATTATATTTTTTTTTCACTATTTAAAACATAAACATCATTTTCTTAATTCTAATTGCATTATTTTTTATTTTTAGTTTTGAATACTTTTTTATAGGGCTATACACAGTTCTTAGAGTTCAGAATCGAATTAAAAAGCTGTATTGAATCGATAAAAATTATATGAATCTGAAATTATTTTAATATTTTAGTTCAATTATAGTCATTCATTGAGAACTGAATCAGACCTATATCCAACTGATAACTGAATTTATAAATATATTTTTTTATATTTTTTAGATGTATTATATATTTTTAATATATATATAAACTAAATATAAAAAATATTTTATTTTATTTTTTTATATTTTTTAAATAATTTTAGTTATAAATACATTAAATTACCTTATACTTTTTAACTATAAATATACTATTATACTATATATATTAATTCATAATTATATTGATATTTTATAGTTAAATATTACATAATTATTAATAATTAAAATATATATTATATATAATATATTTAATCATAAATTATATATGTACTTTATAATTAAATATTATATATTTAGAAATGATAAAAAAAAATATATTATATTATATATTACATATTAATAATCTAATTTAAAACTTAAATATGAATTTAAATATAACTTTTTAAGAAAATAATTATATAAAATTATTTTAAAAACTAAAAATTGAATTAAAATAAAAAAATTAAGAATCAAATTGAAATTAAAGTAAAGAAGAATCGAACTAAAATTATATAAAAATTTTAATTTTATTTTGATTTTTAAACAAACCTTAAATTGAAATTGCACACTCATTTTATCTATCTTAGAGTGCATAAATTCATTCAATAAATAATTAATTATTTTATTATGAAATATAATCAATCTCCTTATATAATATGATTTCTTAATTTCTTTTATTGTTAAAAAAAAAAATCTTCAAGTCTTTTTCTTTCTTATTTATTTATTTTTCATTCCAACTGCTCTTGCATGCCTCATTGCCCCTAATGCGTGGGTGTAACGTCTTCTAGAGTCAACTTTGAAATCAAAAAATCTAGAAGCTTTCTCTTTTTCTATTCGTTAGCATTCTACACATTTATTATTTCAATAATTAATATCTCCTCGTAAAATCCCATTACTAATTGCATCCATTAATTAATCAAGAAACTCACTCTCACAAACTTTGATTCAATGAGCTAAAAAATATAAATTTTGTAAGTATGATAATTATTCTCAAAATTAATTTAATTCGTTTTAAAATTTATAAATTTTTTCTGACCTCATCTTAACTTGATATTATATGGGACAAGTAAGGGGAAATTTTCTTTTCATTTCAAATTTTTATAATTTGTTCCATGCAGTGATATATTTTATTTTTTTTTATTAAAAATGATTTATTTTTATATATTTAAATATTTTATTTATAAATTAGAAAGGTATTGCATTACTGTTTATCAACCATTAAGTGTCTTAAGAGGTCTCCAACTCTATCTTTTATTTATGATATATGATAATCTTATTTTATTATTTTTTTTAATATTAACATTAAAAAAATTATTATTAATCAATTTTGACCGAGTATTTTGATTCTATATTTAACATTGAACTCATCTCATCTTATTATAGATGTAGAAGATGGAATTTTGCCAAAAAAGAAAAAGACAGGAAATTATTAGAAAAAATGAAAATAAAACAAACATGGCCTCTTTCTCCATTTTAACAATGGTCAAAGTTTAAATCCAACTCTGTAACCATAAAGTATGCATATGCATATCTTCCAAATCCAATTTGTGCAAAAAACAGCCCGAAAGAGGCTGTTAAAGCTTAAAATGAAATATTAAAATATGAAAAACAGAAGCAAACCGCCTAATAGGCTCCACCATTGGAGTGTTGAGAAGTACCCGGGGGAAGAGAGGAGAACAAGAGCTATGCCATTCTCCTCTCATTTTTCTTCTATCTAAGAAGTTTCCTTCTCTCTAACCCCTAAGCCCCTAACCCCCTTTGTGGGTCACCACTTTCGATAACGATACCCCATTATCATCACCACCTCCCAAAAGCCAACCTAAGCCCCCGTCTCTCTCGCTTTTCCTTCCTCCCACCTCCTCCATTTCTGTTCTGTGTTTGTGTATGTCCATGCAGAAAACCATAAAGAAAACCCATTAAAGATAGAGACCATCAAGAAAGCAACCCAGAAAAGAAAGCAACAGAATTATGGCATTGTCTTTCCTTGCAGGCACAGAAAATTCTCTTTCTCAGGGCAAGAAACCAGAATATGGAGTTCTTTTATTTGTCCTTTTTGGTGTGTTTTTTCTGAACAATCATCTCCTGCCTAAATAAAAACGTCGGTTTCTTTCTCTCAATCTCTTCTTTCAGAAAAAAAAAAGGAGAGATAGGGAGATCATCAAACACCCTCCTTTGCAATTTTTTTTTCTAAAATAATAAAATTTTCTGGTTTTTGTCCTTGGGTCCCACTAAACATAGAACATAAAAACAGCCCAGCAACTAAAATCCTTGTTTCCATTGTAGGAGTTTCCATCTAGTCAGAGAGAGAGAGAGAGAGAGAGACAGAGAGAGAGAGAGAGGGGGGGAAGACATTATCTCATATACGTACATAAATAAAGTTTACAGTCAGTGTCTGTCTGTTTGGCTTTTTTTGAGGTTTGGGATGATGATATCTACCGGCAATGGCAGTAGCGAAGGCGGTGGTTCCTCAGGATCCAGAGGTGGTGGTGACAGTGATGTAGCTCCTGCTGCCTTTCATCAGGGTGGTGGTGATATGCATGCTAATGTTCATCATGGTGGAGGTGGTAAAGGAGGCTGTAGTGGTGGTGGTGATGGCAATGGTGAGAAACATTTAAAGAAGGGCCCGTGGACAGCGGAGGAGGACGGGTTACTGGTGGAGTACGTGAGGAAACACGGTGAAGGGAATTGGAATGCAGTGCAAAGGCATTCTGGACTGGCTCGCTGTGGCAAGAGTTGCAGGCTCCGTTGGGCCAACCACCTGCGGCCCAATCTCAAGAAAGGTGCCTTCTCGCCTGAAGAGGAGAGGCTCATTGTTGAGTTGCAGGCTAAGTTTGGCAACAAATGGGCTCGCATGGCTACTCTGGTAACTATTTATGGCTTCAATTTTACTTTGTTTCTGCTTTGAAAACAATTTCTGGGTTTGTCTCTTGTTTTTTATACTTTTGTTCCATGATTTTTAAACCTTCTTATGGTTTGGCTGAACAATTTCTATGTTTCGTTATTTTTGTTTTTTATAGTTCACAAAACTAGATTTTGGGTGGTTGGTTGTTCTTTGACAGACAACAGTTTGCCTGTGTTTCTGCTTTGAAAACAACATGCCTTGGTTTTTCTCTGCTACAGAAAACAGAGAAAGCAACTTTTCTGTCTGTTAATAAAACCGTTTCCATTTCTTCAATTCTTCTTCTGTTTCGGTATCTGCAGCTCCCTGGAAGAACAGATAATGAAATCAAGAACTACTGGAACACAAGAATCAAGAGACACCAACGCCAAGGCCTTCCTCTTTATCCTCCTGATATTCAACCTCAATACCCACCAAGCCCCCACTTTCACCACCGCAGATCCTTTTCTGTATCCATCATTCCGACCACCCCTACCTCCTCTTTCACCTTCCCAACAACGAACTCCGCCACTCACACACTCACTCCAACGTCTGCTACCCCTCCCCCTCTATTCCCTACCCCCACTGCTACTAGTTTTCCTACGCTTCCACTTTTTGACTTCTCTCAACCCTACCACCACCATACATCTCACTCCACACCTACCACCCCAACCTCTTCTTTTTCTTTCCAAACCCAAGTTCCCTCCCCAACCCATGCACAAACACACAATTGTGCATGTTCTACTCCACCCCCTGTATCTCCACTGTCCTCTCCGTCCACCAAAGCATCGACGTGTTTTTCTACTCTACCACTTTTTGATTTCTGTGTATCCAGAACCCCTCCTATCCTTCAGACCCCTATGCGCTTCAAACGATTCTCCTCCTCCCCTAACATCGCCTCCCTCACCACAACCAACAACACCTCCACTAAATCCAGTATTAGTCCTAATTCTCACTTCTCGCTCCCCTTATCACCATTGCCCCCTGCTTCGGCATCCAACACACCTCTGGGTCACCAGATGCGTTCCTGCTTTAGCTGCAGTGAGTTCCACAATGAACTGCGGAAAGAGGATCAGGAAATGTGTTCGCATTTGGCTGCTGTGACCCAGCCGGAGCTCCCTTCAAACCAATTTTTGTCAACAACAAACCAGAATAGGAATTTGGGGATTGGTATTGCTACTATTGGTAGTAAGTTTGGTAAAAGAGCGACTAAGAAGAAAATTGGTAATTCTATTAAAGATAAGGTTAATGGCAACCTGGGGTGGGCGTTGGAGGATCTGTTGCAAGAGGCCAAGGCATTGACGGAATGTGGACAGACTTCGACAGAGCAGAGCAGTTTGGTGTTGCAGGAACAGAAGCCTGAGCTGCTCGTTTCTGACGGATTTGACTTACATTGGGATCAAACCAGTTCTCTTGCGTTGTCTTCAGGTCCGTTGTTGGATTTTTTGTGCCTGTTTTGGTTTGTTTTTTAAAATATTAATGCTATGGATGATTGTTCCTTGCGTTTCTTTGGTTTTTTTTTTTTTTTCAGATTGCTATAATTTCTCTTTCTTTAATTCTGCGCTTCTAATGTTTGTGAATTAATTACAGCAAATGAATCAGATGCACAACTTTTGTTTTGATTTCTTGGATTAGATATGAATGCTTTTTGTTTGCTAATTCACTAAAGTATTGCTTCTGCAATATATCCGTAAATTGAATGGAAAGTATTGCCAGTCAGATCTATATCCCCAATTTATCTGTCATCATTACTGTATCCTACTCAAGCCTTTCCGCACCTCCTTCATATTTTGAAATACTGCTACAGGTCCTTGATCAAAACAGATGGATGAAGGAGCATACGTTTGGATAGACTTCATAATGGTTTTTATATTGTGACAATATCAAAACAATGCTCTATATTAGGTTCTTGTGCAATTGATCCCTTTGTTTCTTGGGAATTATTCTCAACTCTCATGCACAATTAACAGTTCTAATTTCACTATTCTAGTTAAAAATAAAATAAAATAAAATAAAATCTATATCAACTGTCAGTTGTTAGTGATCAGTTCTTTGATGAAAATAATTGTCAGTTGGAGCATTTCATCAATTCATACAAGCTTTGTAAACTTAATCTACCCATGCATGAAATTATGTAACTTGTTAAAAGTTTAAGGTAATGCGGCTCAAATCTGAGTGGCATTGTTTGAGATTCACCCATAAGAATGCAGTACTAGATGGATGACATGGTCTCTACTCTGACATGGTGTTTTCTTATCTATTGATGTATTATTTTTTAATGCAGACCAGAGCTTATTGCTCTCCGATGAAGTGTATCACAACACGAGACAGAAAGATGTCTTGAAGTTGAAACTAAGGCAATGCTATGTAACCTTTTAGTTGTTGTACAAAGGTCTCAATTTTCAGTTGAAAGTTGAATCTTACTCTAAATCAAGATTATAGAGTGGCATAATGTTTCTAGTCTTTTTTTTTTCTGCCATTCTTGCCACTAATCACTCCTGTAACTTACCTTTGAAACTGGTGATCATTTACTTGATTGATTAGATAGGATAATTCACAGCAGTGCTTTTCTGACCCTTGATGTGTACAGGATTGGAACCCGAGGTTGACATTGCAGGCCAACTCAACGCCATGCCTGAAGACTTCACCAAGGTTTTGAACATCCTCCCTTCTCCGATGCAGCCTGAGTTGTATAGTGATAGTGCGGATATCTCCAATGAGCCATCTTCGGTCTTGACAGATGATAATATTGGGTTTGAGATGCAGCAGATAGCTTCACTTTTTCCCCCAGCAGACCATGGCAGGACTCTTGGCTCTTGCTCTTGGGATAACTTGCCAGGAATTTGCTGAGAATGGGTTCAGATTCATGCTACTTTGAGAGAAGAAAACACAAAGGCTTTTGAGTTCATGGTGTATTGTCTTGATTTTTTTTTTCTTTTAATTAATTTATTTATTATTAATTTTTTTTTTTATCAAACTTGAATGGGGTTTGTTTCTGGCAATGATGCTTTACGTATCTGCTATTTCTCTTTTTATATCAAGCTTTCAAACTTGATATACTAACCATAAACGTTCACAAGAACTACAGCTACAGTTGAATAATACCATCACCGGACATAATTTGTTCGTGTGTCTTTTATTGTTAAACGAAATCTTCTGCTTCGCTGTGTTTGCTGCAGGGAAACTTAGTCCGAGTATATTAGCAGCAGAGTCGAGGTTATGATTGCTGCTAACTTTCGCTATGTATCTCATTTTGCGTTTCTGTAAAAATTTAGATGTAGCGAAGGGGAAGCAACCAAACTGTAAAATGTAGAGATCTGTCAAAGAGGCATTCAATTCATAGATTGGATTTATGAGCTGTAGTTTGCTACTAACTCAACATTTTCATAATTACAGATTAAGGGGCCTGTTTGGATTAACTGTTGAATATAGCTGATAGCTGTTACTATTAACTGATAACTGATAGCTGATGATAGCTATTTTATATTAAGTGTTTGGTAAAATTATATTTAGCTGTTGCTGTTAATATGTGAAATGACTAATAAGGATATATATCATATAATTTATTTTATTATTTAAATAAATATAAAATTATAAATTTATTACATTATATTATTTATTTTATTATTAAATTAAATATATAATTATTAAATTAATATATTATATTATTTAAATAAATATATAATTATTAATCTTTTATATTATATCATTTATTTTATTATTGAAATAAAAAAATAATTATTTTTTAAGATAATTAAATAATTTTAAAAATATAGATAAAATAATAAAATAATTATTATTGTTAATAGAAAAATTTATAATTAATTTTAAGTTTTTGGATATAAATAAATATTTTATATTTTATGTTATTAATAAAAAATATTTTAACAAAGTTGAAATAAATTAATTAAAATATTAAAATTACAAATAAAAAATAAAAATATTAATAATATTAATTTTCAAGTTAAATAAAAAAGGATAATATGGTCAAAATAAAAAATAAAATCAAATCAATATCACCGATGAGAAAGACTCTAGAAATAGGCTTGGTGATGGGTATCATATCGGTTGCCCATCGCCTATCAACTCTATTTTTAAAACAAATCAGACCAAACACCCCCTAAAAAGTATATTTATCACAACGTATTAACCTTGCCTTTATGTTTTCTGCCAGTAGGTTTGGTTCGAGAATGGGGGATATGAGATGGGATAATGACTTTACTAGTGCACAAGTCTTTATTTTTTGAAATTTCTATTTGAATGCTTAAGGTTCAAATTTGTTCCATCAACTGAAAAAATTTTATAATTTCTTTTACAATCATGTATTTGTCACAACATTGCTTATAATTAGTCTCATAGAAATTCTCAAAAAGTCGATGTAGCAGAGATTCATTATCATGAAATAAAATCCATCCTGTGAAAAGAAGTGAATGCATTTTGAAACACAAAATTGATTCTTCGAAGTTCCACTGGCAGGACAAGATAACCAACCCTTGGCTTCAACAGCAGAGTATCTATTAAACTCACTCAAGCCTTTGGTGGATTGAAAGGGACAAGTTGGGACTACAACCAAGACAGAAAATCCCTCTTCCGTTACCATTTACCCAGACCAATACGTGCAGGCATATGTATTTTTTTTTTTTTTTCAAATATAAATCAGGAGAGCCCTATTCGGGCAACAAGAAGGATACAAGCTCAACTTGCTGCAGAGGGTTACAAAGGAAGGATTTATCTCTAGCAGCTCTTGCAGCAAAGCTATGAGCAGCAACATTACACTGCGACATCACATTTATCTCAATTGAAGATGGCAAAGGCAGGGTATTAGAGATGGATATTTGTAACTATTTTTACGATGATGTAAATTCAAAAAATAATTATTTGCCACGAATTACCACATTAATCCTATCCACCAAGAAGGTGCTCTTGTAAGAAATATACCTGTTAGTGAAGCAGAAATGTCATACTGAAACATTACATTGGCCTAGTAAGAACCACATAATTTAATTTGCTCGTCTAGATTCATAGAAATCACAAGCATTTAAGTTAAATAGCAGTCTTGTATCCAGGCTGTAAGGAGCAGTATCCTGAGTTTAAACATGGTTTGTCCATGGTAAGTACAGAAAGCCAAGAATTTACATATGTTCACTGTCATCTCAAACTTTTTAGCTTGCCTGATTTCAGCATGAGTACCCCTTGACTGATGCCCCAAAGGTGTTCTCACCACTATAGGTCATGTACAGGAATCCATCCTCATCTTTGTTTTCCTCGTAAATTGCTGACATCATGGCAGCTACAGTAATGGAAAGCATAAATAAGTCAACTGAATAATAATAATAATAATAATAATAATAATAATAATACAGGAGTGAATAGGATAAATAAAAATAGTAATTAATCATTTAGATTCTTCTCACCTGTGGGCGGCAAAACATTCTTGACAAAGATGAATATAGCCTTCTCAGCACTGAGCTTAATTCTCTTCCGAACCACATAAACAAACTGGCCAACAGTCAAATCAGCTGGAACCAGGTATCTGCAACCAAAATGATGTGAGAACCAGAATCAGCCAAAAGAGACCTGATAGATACCAGACCATATAATTAAGATGTGAATAATCATTACGTGAATTTGTACTGGAAAGCAAACATTTCCTCTTCAGTTTTGTAAGCAGTAACTCTTTTAGATTACAAAAATCTTTCTGATGGCACACCCAACAAACTTTCCATAATTTATAAATATCCGTAGTATAAGTAGTACGTACATAATGCCTCATCAATCCCAACAAACAAGCTACTTTGGAACCATGCTGATTACCATATTCGATAAAAGATGATGTGATATACCATGGAATACTAGGAAGATATCAGAATATTTCAGTCTCTCTCTCACTATCTATATATCTATCTATCTACAAATGTAAAATTTGGCAAACAAATGCTATTTAAAGAAGCAAATTGTAATACACGAGAAGAGACCTAGTTCACTAAAAACTGTGCAATGATTAATTAATGCTCCAACTAAAATATATAAAAGATAAATTAGAAGGAAAGATGCAGATATCACTAACTTCTTTTTGTCAATGTCAGGTATGTCACTTCTTTCAGCCCTCTCCACAATAACCTATTTAGCATTAAAGAAAATGAGGAAACAAAAAATTACATGTGATCTATCCAAAAAATAGACTACATTATTAATGAACAAAGTATGGCTTTCATACTGGTATTCTATCAGGATACTTCTCCCTAATACGGGCTGATTCAGCCTGCCTCCTTTCTGGCATGTCATTAAAAACAAAAACCATAGTTGTTAATTTAAGATATAACGAGTGGGTAAACTGGTAATCATAATGAAAGCAATATAGTGAAAGATATTGAATTGCTTCACATAGTTACAGAAAAGTTCTGCAATCTCAAATAAAAGAAGCTAGATAACACATACAAGTGGGTAAAAGGGCTTACTTTCAATGATGGAATAGACTTTTTAATAAAAAAAGTCATTATTGTCCATATTAACAAACAAAAAACTAACAGAAGTAGAAAAATTAGTTAACACTCAATGTTCTCATTCTTTCAATGATATGGTTGTTAAAACTTAATCAAGGTTACTTGGGACATGAATTGTAATGCTCCCGGGAATAGCAATTGGCAAAATAACTGGAACACAGAAAGTAGGTTAGCATGGAACATAACACAGTGGAGTAGGCTTCTTTTAGTGTCAAAATTTATAAAATTATATCCATTATGAAATGCAACAAAAAGGGAACTATAGTAGTACGGTATCCTGTATCCTATAAAGATATGCAAAACAAAGAAATTAGCTCTATATTTTACTTGATTGGTTCATTAATCCACAATTGAGTGTTACGCTTTAAACAATTGTATAAGTGGAAGTGATATATCACTGCATTTTTCTCACATGTTTGATCAAAAGTTAAATTCTGCATGCCAAATTATTTACACATTTTGAGACGAATAAAGTTCACAATTTGCTAGATGACAGGGCATTATGGTAATTGCATGCCTTCGGCCATTTTTTACCATCATTCTTGTCTTCCTCAGTGAAAATGCAGAAAACCCTAATTTATTGATGAATAAAATTTCCTACATGACAACTTCTAAGATGTTAATGCAACTATGCATAAATCCAGAGAATCACAACAGTCCCTCTCTCTAAATGACAAGATCTTATATGCAATTTTCAACATTACCCCCATCTCTTGGCCAATGTATCAGATGCCAACATTACCAAACATCCAAAATTGAAAAAATTATGCACTTCAGAACCTGAAAAAATTATGCACTTCAAAACCTCATTAATTTGTATTCCATCAAATTTAACATAACGTTCCACTTTTATCCTTGAGATCAAGCATGATATTTGATTTCCTCTCTGCTTTTAATGTTACAGTCATAATTAAACACGAAATTACATCGATCAAGATGTCAAAACAAACTCAAGAGACGAATATCAAATAAGCTTCCAAAACCCTTATTTCAAGATGTAAGAGGCCAGCGTTACAAGGTCAACTCTGGTCCTCGACAGATCAATTATGATTGTTATTAAAACCGCAAGAAAATCCAAAATTCAAGCATAACTTTAACATGTTATTGATCCCAAAAGCTAATCTTTGTAAAATTCACCAAATGCCCAGATTATAAAATCCAAAATTAAGTGCAAAAAAGACCCGAAAATCGAAAGAAAGATATCAATCAAGAATTATGAACACAAATACGAGATGGGTAAAGATAGAGAGAGAACCCAGGGGGTGTTCCAACTTGAAGGAGCTCTTGGCCATCGCTTTGAAGTCTGTTTGTCGTGCTAATCAGCTAAGATCCAAGGGCTGTTTGTTTTCCCTTCTTAAACAACGTGTGCTTGTTAAGCAAGAAATTCAATGAGCGAAATGAAAGGACTTTTTGCCCCTTTGGATGGCTTGTGAAATCCAAAGCTCTTTACATCTTAATTATACTTTACCGGAAAAAACGGTAGCGTTTCATTTTCTTTTATTATAATTTTGAATTTCTTTTTTCCCCTTATAGGTAGCCATTTTTATTTAATGGTGAGCAACTGAGCATTGGACAATTCTTTCTAGAAATTCAAAAAACCAAATAAATGGAAATAATTTTGACGATCAAAATGGGGCCAAGTCGAATTATTGTAAAAAAAAAATTTTTGAATTAATTTTGGGTTGAATTAAATTAAAATGCAAAAGTATAAGAATAATAAATTATATGAAAATCAATTTAAAAATAATTAATAATTCAATTGATTTAGCTATTTCATTTTTTAAATATTCACCTTTTTATTATTGAAGATTGATTTTCATTCATTTTTTCTTTTAAAAATCACATACATTTGGCTAACTTCAAACTTTACATTCATAATGGATGGGCATATGTACTTTTGAGATCAGATTTTCATAGGAATGACCCAAACAAGAATCCCAAATAACACAGAATTAAGGAGTACTGAAAATTTAAATCTGATTCTCCAAAAAATAATTTAGTGCGAGAACTTCATCAAGAGACTTTTTTTTTTTTTTAATTGGCAAATTTAAATTGTCGCAAAGCTCATTGGGCAAAACAATGACAGTGTAGATACAACATCATAACAAATTAACGCCTAATGCTTGAATTCTAAAATCAAACCCCTACCCAACGAATCAAGCCCAACCAAACAAGCTCAACCCCTAGTTAACAATCCTCGCTGAAGCAACTAAATCTAGGGCTTCTTCCATCACAGTGCTTCAGCTAACTAAGACTAAGCAAGAGTTGCCCACCAGACACCATTACAGGGAGACCTTCCTCCAAAGATAAGCAAGATGGCTCAAAGCAAGCAAAAGCAGGGAAGAAACCGCCACAGCCAAACAAGTAGACCAACTCTTCCAGATCAAGCACCATGAGCCAAAACCGACACCATAGGAGAGAAGAAAATGCAGAGCCACAGTACTTTTAGTCTCATCTAGCTGCGGAAAGCCACAACCACACATTAAGGCTAGCTCTACCCTCCGTGAGCAGCCTTTTGAAGAACCTCTCCCTAAGCCAACAGAAAATCATCCAGCAGGGGACCACTACGAAACCCAGGAAGCACCAAAATCAAACACAACTTCAGAATCGCCCCTTCCTCTTGCAGATATCCACAACAAACCAGGATATACACAACTAACCAAACTATACATTACAGACCAAGGATGAGAGGGAACCTCACCCACTGAAGAGACGCCTAGCTGAGCTAAACCGAGAAAATGGAGAAACCAAAGAAAACTCGTGAGAGGTTTCTCTCCCTCTAAAAGACTCATGCGTTGCTGAATTTACTAAAAAAATATAAATTGACTCATCATAAATTTAATTATTAAACTTTTTTTCAACAGATGTATATTCTTACAAATGAGACATCAATTGATCCCTTTTTTTTATCAAAAAAAAAAAAATTAACCCTAGAAAAAAATTTATATATATGTTGACTCAACTTTTTTTTTTCTAGATCAGCCACTAGGATCATCAAGGTTGATTCAATCTTCCAATAAAATGTAATTTTATGAAACACCAGCTAACCATATATATAACCCAAAAAAAACCCTGCTAGCAGTAAAACTAGATTGCATCCATGCAAAATTAAGTTGGTATGGTAACATCCACTACCACTTAATTTACTCATGGGAAATCTTAAGAACAGGCAGACACAAATATTTACGTCATCACATTCAGAAGCAGTTGTATATCCAAATCTTAAGAACGGCCAGCATCATAGCAAGTTTCAACATGGATGCCCCGTGGTAAGAACAGAAAGACAGAATTTACATTTGTTCATTGTCTTTTCACACTCTTCAGTGTGCAGTTCAGAATGATTCTCCAAATGTGTTCTCCCCACTATAAGTCATGTAGAGGAAGCCATCCTCGTCTTTGTTTTCCTCATAAATTGCAGACATCATGGCAGCTGTCATAAAAGAAAACAAAGATAAGTCAACTAATAAAATAAAAAAATTAATATAATAACTAAAAAAATATATAAATTATGTCCCTTCTTACCAGTGGGCGGCAAAATGTTCTTGACAAAGATGAATATAGCCTTCTCAGCACTGAGCTTTATTCTCTTGCGGACCACATAAACAAACTGGCCAACAGTCAGATCAGAAGGAACCAGATATCTACATGCAACATTACATCACAACTAATGAGAATTTTATTATACAGAAGCCAAACGCAATCTGCCAGACACAAGAAAGTACAATAAAGGTGACAAATTGAAAGGAAAACCTAACATTTCAGCTTCAATCTTCTAAGCAATAACTCTTTCAAAATTAGAAGCAACTTTCTAGAAAGCTTTAAGTGAATAGACACAAACACACATGCATATATATGCAATTTGTTTATGGTCTACGAAGTACGAAGATAACAATACATAAAAACCCACAAAAAGTTATGCAGCATAAAATCATGTTCTCTACCATATTCACAAAGACCATGCTATACCATGAGATTTTACTAAGACATCAAAGTATCCATCTCTCAAAATCTAAATTCAAGAGGCATTAACTACTTATGCTTTCCATTGAGTTGTTTAGCACACAATTTTATAGCAAGTTGCATACACACAAATTTGTCATCAGCTATCTATTCCAATGCTAGTCTAATATATTCAAATCAAAATGCACTTTATTTATAACACTTGAAGAGACAGCTTCACTGGACATCCAAACTACAATTCTCTTAATTTCCATAAATTTCATCCAGCTTATTTTATTGTAAATTTAACGGCTCTTTATTTAAGAACTGCAGGAGGAAAAAGATCTTTAAAACAAACTTGCAGGACAGAACAAGTCAAAGAGGAAACTTAGCAATGTAGACATCACTAACTTCTTTTTGTCAATGTTGGGTATGTCACTTCTTTCAGCCCTCTCCACGATAACCTGTGCAGCATAAGGAAAATAAGCAAACAAATTCAAACAAAAACATTATAATAAGATACCAAGCAGATACACTGCATTATTGATGAGCAAGAACCGATTTTCATACTGGTATTCTATCAGGATATTTCTCCCTAATACGAGCTGATTCTGCGTGCCTCCTTTCTAGCATACACAAAGGTAAACAAAAACATAATTAGACATTTAAAAATAAGTAAAGATACAGTAACTTGTAAGAACTTTTGCATGGAAAAAAAAAAAAGAACTCTTGTACAATTAAAGAAATATTTTAAAAGTTATTGGATAGGCTTCTTATATTTATAAAATTATTCTGCATTTCTCCATAAAAGCCATCTAGATATTGGGTGTGAGTGAAAGGGCTTTGCTTCATCGATGGAATAAAATGAGTTGAAACATACATACTAGATTCTAGATAGATGAATATCAACCCTATAATTCAATACACAAATTAGATATTTGATATTTGTATAAAAGGTAGTGATATCACCTCACATCTCTCTCATATGTCAGGCTAATCACTAATGATCCCCATTTCAAAATGAACCGGGCAAATTGCAATTTGCAATATTTTCCATATAAGTCCCTCTCTCAGATTGACAGATACTCCACATATTTCTGAAGTTCTGATCCCCGTCTGGGTAAAATTCAATGATGTCAGCGTTCCTCAACACCCCAAATTCCAGTTACTCCAGTTAGCAATTCATGACTTTTCCCTGACAGATTAATAGCAGATGAAACCTCCGATTTCATGCTAAAAAGATAACCATTTTACAAGATTAACCCAGATGTGAAACGCGACCATCCCATCTTACTCCGAAAATCTCAAGGCTATCGCCATCTTCTTTAAATAGCAGATAATATGATTGAAATTTGGATAATAAAAAATCTATAAATGTTATTTTTTCATAAAAACCACCAAAAACCCAGATCATAAAAGCCACATTCAAAGGCAGAAAGGACCCAAAATCAACAGAGATATTAATCAACAATTATCAAGAGAAAGATGTGCTCATATAAATAATTAGAGAGGGATTGAGAGAGAACCGAGGGGGTGTTCCAACTTGAAGGAGCTCTTGGCCATGGCTTAGCAGTAGCTTTCTTGCGGTGACTAGCAAACACAGTTTCTAAGTTTCGATGAATATATGAGAAAAAGAATGCAAATAGAAGTCGGGTTTCTTTCCTTTGAGGATTTTATCAAAAGCGAAAAAATCAATTGGCGGCTGCAAAAGAGAATTTGTGAAACGCTCGCTTTACTCTTTCCTTCCGACTCTCTGTACGGTACCGGATTTGAAGTAACTCATATGAGAAATTATATTTTATAGAAAGAGAAATATTTTAAAAATAATAATTTTTAATTTTTAAATAATTATAATAATAAAATATTTATTTTTAATTAACTTATAATTTTGTATAAATTATCTAAATAAAACTAAATTTTTTTTAATTTATAGGATCTATTTAAATTATAGTTGTAGCAGTTATTATTAGTGAGAAAATTATATTTTAAATAAATTAATTAAAAATATTTTAAATTAAATTTATTATATTTTATTATAATAATCTGAAATTAATTAAATATTTTTTAATAATATTATTAAAAAATTATTAATTTTTTATATTTAATATTATAAAATAATAATTCAGACATTTATCTATAATTTACCATATAAAATTTAATGAAATGATGAACTTGTAGATTAATTTAAATATGAATAATTTTTATTTTGAAAAAAATAAAATATGAATAATTAAATTTATATATTTTAAAAAAATATTAGTTAAAAAGATACAAAAATATAATATATTAATAATGATACAATAACTCTTGCATGTTTTAGACATTTTAATATAAAGTATTAATATAGTAGTCCATATTAATTTGAATGAAACCTTAAATAATAAATCATATAATTGGTTTCAAAAAAAATAATTATATAATTAATTATATATCATAATTTTTATCTCCATTTCAGACTACAAAATTACAGAGCCAATCATTAAGAAATATATTAAAAAATTGTCAACCCACGCCCCGCCCCGCCCCAACCCACCCCCCCGGCGCAATTGCCCAAAAAAATTTAAGATTATTTATCCATTCATAAAGAATAAATAATTACAATATCCTCTTAAAATTGCTACTGCTGGCCTAAAATGGAGCAGAATCACAATAGCAAGATCCCCTCCCCCTGTGGCCCTGTCCCCAACACTTCTCAGTTTACATTTTGACTCTCCGCTTTTCTCTACATTCAAATCCCATAACTGTCTCAAGCCTTCTGCTTGCTTCCTCCTGAATTTGGAAGAAAGTTATTTGTCAGAATTCTGCACTCGACAAAGCATTCTCGCCTTCACCGCAACGCCGGTGAACCTCCTTGATTCTCTCCACAGACTTGCAAATCCCACTACAGCTCCAATCAAATGAAGCTACACAGAGGTTACCCGCCTGAGCCTTCCACTCACAATCTGCAGTATATTTTGTCATTATAGAAACATTAGTAACAATTTCTTGCAGGAAAGAAAAATACTCTTTTGCATGAAACCAACAATTTCTTTCCCCCAGTTGGAGTAGTGTAATGTAAGCAAACAGTATACACACAAGAAGAAGGTTGTCAACACACACACACACACACACAAAACCTTACGTGGGAAAGAATGATGAGGCAACAACTCAAATGACTTGGTATGGATGATCCCACATCCATTATCCTACAGATCATATTGATGACTCGAGTACCTCTATCAATAAGCAATCTTACATTAAAACCTAACCATCAAACATGAACTAATTGTGCTAGTAAGAAATATGGTTTTAAACATTCTTTAGAGGATCCAACGATCCACAACAGGATTACAAAAAGTTTTCTTCTTAAGGTTAGCATTTTGTGTCTCTTGTAATGACAGAGAAGCTTGTTCACTGGTTGTTAGCTTAAATTAGATGCAACAGAAATTTGTAATCCACCAGTAAGACTTCAAGGTGGGGATGCCACTTGATAGGAACCTTCACCAAGTTGATCTACCTTTTTCGATTGGTTTTCTTTGTTATGTGCAAATCCTGTTTTCTGATATGGAAATTCTCATTCCAAAATTTCAAAACTAAGTGCATTGTAAAGGTGTGAAGTCTTGCCCTGCTATAAATATAATCATGTACGAAATCTGCCTTTAAAATTCTACAATTCTTGAATTGTACCCAATCACAGACCATGCCGTTGCATAAATTTTGCTGATCTCATCTCATCAAAATGTGAAAAAGCACCAATCCACTTTCCTTTGGTGTAATAATATGAACAGATGATTAGCAAGTAATTAGAGACTACACCAATCTAAGAGTGATTTATTTGTGCTTGACAGATTCCACAAATAAACTGGATGGCCCAGTCAAAACTCTTGATGAAATCAACCACTCGCACAAACAACACACACAGAGGGTTATAACGTATGAGATTACCAGGTGGAGTACCACAACAGAGTCTCCGCTCATCAATATGCTCTATATCCAATCCAATAAACCATGACCCCAATGAAACATCCTCATTAGCATACTTGTGTAGCACATGCCTGAATGATTACAAATTCAAGCAGAATAAGTTAGAGCAGATGAAATTTGGGGACCAAAATTTATCATTTATCCTTCAGAAGACCCAGGAACTTACTGGTTGATTGATATGTAAGCAGCCAAATCATTTGAAATAGCATACAGCTGGCCTGTAGCATGACGAAAATATTTGTTTCCCTCTTCCCCAAATTTCCAATACTCAGGCTCATGGTATTTCACTCCCCTATTCAAGAAATAGACAAAAACTGAAACAAATATTCCATATTCTTAAATAAATAATTAAGCAAGCAATTTAAAGCATTTTTTTGCTTACTTTTGAGCAAGGACTGGACCAGACTTCATACATCCTATATAAACTCTGGGTTTTGACAGATGCCTAGCTAAAGTTGCTCCAAGTGTGGCTGCAAAAATTTGTAGGATGAGTTCAAAATAGAAACATATTAAAAATAAAATTATAGAAAAGTACAAAAAGGCAGCAGCATTGACTTTTAGTTTAAAATGGCTATGTGAAATAGTGCTACATTATCTCGCGTGTAACTCAGAAATCATCAAAGAACGCTTAGTGGGCTCTAATCTCAAATATGACAATTTACTCTGGTTTTATGGACAGAAAAGTCATTAAAAGTTATTTCAGGTACATATAAATATTCTAATGTAGAGTTTCTTGTTCTTGTAATATATAGATATTTAGATGATTGTAAAGTTTTATGCCCATTTAAATAAGTAAATGAATGAATATTTACCTATATTTACATGCACATCATCATCAACTTTGACATAAAAATCCGCATCCCACGTAGCAACAGCAGTAGCAAAGTATGTCTTTGTTTTTGCAGACAATTCAAGGTAACCCTCAACATGCTCCTGCTCATACAAAAGTTACAAAATTCACATACCATGAATGAGATATTTTCTAAAATCAACAAAAAGAAGATCTTCCTATGCAATATATGTTTTTGCTAAAACAGAAGACACAATATTATTACCAGTCTCAAGAAGTCACCATGCTTCTTATCTTCTGCTTCAATAGCTCTGTCAAGAATACCACCTGCTGTGGCACTGGCGATCCAACAGCCAAGGGCAGGGAAAAAGATAATTAAGATTCAATCTTTCAAGATTGGTTTTGATGTCAAAGATCAAGACAACCATGTATAAATCATCACAAGTATACACTAAAGAAAGGCTTCATGAATAGATGTGCTCATACATGTCCCCTAGACTTCTCTTACACTTTGTTATCTTTCTCCACATTTCACTCCTGTTACTGAGGGAATTCATGGCATATGATTATTACAAAGCCAGCTTACTACTTAATGAGTTGTGTCTTTATGGGTAACAGCACACTCATGTTTTGGAAAGAGAAAATATGTTCCCCTGCATTGGAATTTTGCTTGGATAATCCTTTGCGATCCTTGTCTTATGTTACATGTTCATCTTCATTTCTCCATTATTCTCTTACCAATGTTCTATTACTCTCCCTTTTTCCATCTCTTTGCCTGTATGTGCATCACTTACTGTGCTACCACACCAAATCAATTTTTTCTCCATTCCAATCCAAGTTGGACTATATGCTTGTTTTCTAGATTGCAATATTCCACTCTTGAATATGAGTTAGCAACACAAGTAGGTTATCCTTGACCCCAAGCAATTAACAAGATAATTTTCTTATAACGAAACCTCTTAGATTTCCAGTTGTAATACTGTTATACATCTCTACAAAAGCCAAGACATAAGTTGTATTGCAACCAAAATAAAGTTTGGACTTAGATAAGGTGCCCACCTGTGACCTATTACAAAGCGAATTATGATGCCCTTCTCTTCCTCAAGCTTCTTTCTTTTGTCGCCTATTTATCATACAGGATGAGAAAAGGATAAATAGCTAATTACATACTAGACCATCCATAAAAGAAGTCATTATAAAAACATTGAACTCAAACCAATTATTATCATTCAGAAACCTTGAGGCATCCAAGTAGCACGAACTGAATCTCTTCGCTTTCTGCTGCTAAAAGCAGTATTTATGCCTACAACCATTAAATACTTTCTTTTCCTACTTGATTGAGTGATTTTCAAATTGTTTGATACTGGTGAACCATTTAGCATGGATTCCTGCACAGCCCTTGCAGCAGCTAACTCCATTTCCAAATTTGATATTGTTTTATCCAGAGTTCTGTTGCAAGCAGTCAAAGATTAACATCCACTACTTTGAGAGAAAATTGAGATACAAAGCCCAATAATAGCTTACTGGATAGCTTGATGTGTCTTTGAAACTTCTCCCATGATGTCCTTGGATTCGGGCTTTACATCCTTCTGACGGGAAATGAAGTTTACATGATAAGCAAGTAGGATGTCAGCACATGATACCATCACCAAACAAAAGTGAGAAAAATATTTCTCATAATTTGAATGGGTACTCACAGTTTCTGGGGCACATCCCTCTGAAAGTAGCTTCAACTTTTCATCTTCAAACCTTGTTGTCCTTGACATACCTTCAATTTCAGGCACAGCCCATATTCTATTATCAAATAAATCCAAATTAGTGAATGGCAAAGGATCTAATGTCAAAAAATTTAACATTGTTTCATCCAGTAAGAGTCCAAATGATAACATGTTTTTTGAATCATTTTCAAAATGGACACACAAAGAATCCATGAGATAGAAAGTCTATAGAATGAATGAGAGAAAAATTAGAAGATAAGAACTTTGAAACTGATTGCAAATCAGCCTCACTGGAGAGAGAGCTGGGCAAGCCAAGCGAATCAGCCAGCTTCTCTATCTGAGATGGAGACCATCAGTGAAGGTAGCCAAGAGGTTCCCACAGACATCAAGGCTACAGTGATGCTTCCATTGATGGGCAATAAAAGAAAAAAAAAATCAATTGCAACTCTATCAAACACAAACAGCGCCCCCCACCCCATTCCCCACCCACCCGCGCAAAGCCCCCAGCCCCCTCCCACCCCCCCCCAAAACCCCAACCTCCCTTCTTTCTCTCCAAGACTACCACCATCAACCCAACAAAAAAAAAATGTAGGTCAAACAATGCCTAGGGAGATCTGTAGGATCAGAAGAAGTAGCTTCTAGAAGAAAGTCAACCACATGTGAACTGGATTAGTAACTGATTGATTATCAACAACAAACCACAATTGATTGGAAGAGTATCAATAACAGAGAAACAAAACCCACTCTAATCCAGAAACTGAAGAACTAATTAATAGCAATACGCAAGCAACTCGTTTACAAAAGCAATGAAGGAGGAATGACTTCATTTCTTGAAAAAATAATAGCAGGAATGTACATCAAAGAGATGCAATATCCAATTTCATCGGAATTGAATCGATAAGCATGAATTCATCTTAGCCTGGATATAAAATTGAAAAGGCACGACCGTAATAATTACAAGAGAAAGAAGACACCATCAACAATGAACAAATCAAACATAAAGCAAATCCTAATATAAAAGTACAAAATCTATAACGATTAAAGTTATCTTGACAAATTGATTACAATACCAATTCAAACCCAAATCCCAAAATTGCAATCAATATCTCAAAGAAAATTCTTTTTTATGCATCTTCTTGCATATCATTTGCATACATGCCTAACAAAACTACCATAACCGATATCCAGAAAACTATAATAATAACGGTGCAAAAATTGGAAAGAAGACATTAATTAATTTCTCCAAGAAAACAGCTTATTTCAAATTTTCTGAGCTAACCAATCTCAAGCAAAATTTCAAAGAACACAAAAAAGCCTGCAAATGAAAATTTCAGAAGCTTATCAAAAGCTGCAAATGCAGAAATCACCTGTCCGAGAATAGCATCCCACCACAGAAGCAACCAATACAAAGCAGAAGGCTCCATTTCTTTGACACCACACTCTTTACAGATGCATCTACTCCTTTACTCTTCCAAGTCATTATGATAAATTTACACTTTGAGCCAAATCAAATCCCGAGTCAATGCACTGAATTGACTCCGAGCCAGATCCAAAAGAGCCCTCCTTCACTTCAAAATTAACACCAAATAAACACCCAGAAACCTCTATTTGCACAAATTTAAAGCAAAGGAATATAGAAAAGAGAAATCAAAACAGAGCAAGAATCAACAACTGCAAAATTCACACACTATACAAGCAATGATACAAGCACACACACAAATCCAGATGTATGTAAAGACTAATGCTTTGTATCAAAAACATCTGTCTCACTAGAAAGGGACACTTTGCCACTTGGGTTTTGTGGCTGGTGTCTCTTTGCGTCCTAGAGTTCAAGTTTTAAGAGTTGCAGAGAGGTGGAGCCGTGGATTGGACAGTAAGCTATTATGGGAAGAAGAAAATATAAATAAAATGTTTGGGTGTTTAATTTAATGGAAATATATTACTTAACCACCATAACAACCCTTTCATATTTAATGTTTATAGGCCAACTAGTTTCTCTTGCTGACCTGGTAACTACATTGTCCTCTCAACAACAATATAATTTCAAGATTTAATGATGTTAGAGTAAATGCTTACTCTTTAATTATAATGTTTATTATTCATCACGCCATCTGAAAATGAATTATAGTTCACCATGCTTGTTGTTCTTCCTTTTTTTATATAAAAAAAATATATCTCAAATTTGAAATTTATTATATTATGCAATTTATATTTATAATTTATTTATCTTTCTTTTAAAATATGTTCAATAATACTATTTATTAAATTAATTATTTATATAATAATTTAAAATAAATATATTCAGTAAAAATAATTATTATATTAATTGACAAGTATTTATTTGATATTACATTTAACAATTTATTTGATATTATATTTAAATTCTGAAACTATTTTTTGAATAAAAGTATCATTTTTAGATGTAATTGAAAAAAAAAATTTGATAAAAATTATTTTATTATATTAATATTTTTATAATTAAAATTAATTAAATTTTTATTTTAAATTAATTTTTAATATTTTTTAATATAATATATTTAAAAAAGTAATTTTTTTTAATGAAAATTTTAATAGTAATAATAAGTAGGCTCTAAATGTAAAAAAAGAAATTGGATTATGATTAATATTAAGGATAAGTAAACCATCAATATGTAAACAATATTTAGACTATATTTAGTAAAATATAATAAAATAAAGATAAAATTAAATATTTCATTAAATTTTAATAAAATAATTATTTATATGACATTTTATTATTTTTTTTTTATTTGAAATTAAATACAAAAAACGCACACAGATTATACGAAAAAGACTTATTATAATATTTATGCCTTTAAATAATTACGGGCCGAAAAATAATTATGTACATAATTATACACATTTCATTAAATCTTATTAAATATTTTTTATTATCAGTGGGAAGCAAACCCCAAGCAAGTAATAATAACTCATATTTTGGCTCTATTAAGAAAGTTGACTTCCCATTGATTTGACCCATTACCCATTTGGGTGACATGTTTCATTTAATTTATATTGGAACAATTTAATTTATGCAGAAACAACACTAATTTTTAAATATGATTTTTAATTTTTTTTTATTTTTTAATTTAATAATAAACTTTGACACAATATTATTAAAAGAATCTCTAAAATTATGAAATCTTTGCAAAATTCATCTTATTCAACTTCCACATTTGAAATTTGTTGTACCGCTAGCCTTGGCTTGGCCAAATAAATAATTAAATTAAACTAAGTACAGCACTAATCATCCTGAAGAGATCCTAAAAAAGCTACTATTTAAGGATGGGAAATATGTCATCTTAGGAAACAGAATTTTATAAACAGTACCATATTTTGCCATTCAAAATGAAACATGCCCTTATTACTCCCCCTCCTGTTGAGATTTTTCTCATTTGTGTCCTCTAGAAAAAAAAAAAAAAACCATCTTTTAATATCATTCCATTGTCCCTAAAATCCCACACCGCAACACTGATAAAGTATGGCATGTACACATGCAGCACGTGCAAAGAACATGACTCAATAATGAGTTGCACATGTAGTCAATAAATGCCATATTCATTTTTAATTTTAAGGATCATATGAGTCTGACGCATCATTTTTACAATGAAAGAGTTGTATTATTATGCATTAATGTAAGGCTTAGGCTAGCAATTTTTGTGGGTGAAAACTCAAAACGACAAATTTTTCCTTCTATTTTTTACTTTCATAATAGATATCAGTGCTTTTCAAGCCACTAAAAGCAGCAAGTGGATACCCAGTTCATTACTTTGAGCTTGCTCTTCTTTTAAGAGCTTCTTCCAACATATAATGATCATTTCAGCATTTTTTTTCCTGGGCCATTATGTCAACATAATTAATCACCTTTTCTTATACATCGTATTGGAGAAGGATCTTTAAAATTTAAGTTTAGTTCATGTACCCAACACAATATCTGGCAACTAGCCCTTGAGAAATCATTGGCATGGAGTGATCCAGTTTTTAATCTTCTCACTGCATCCCCTCAATCTCAAGACACTCCATATCACATGGAGTGGGGCTAATATCGCAATTCGCTCACGCTATTTTTGGCATAAAAAGGTGTCCCGACGCCATGGTAAGGACCTTCAAGGATATCATTCCTAGTTTTTTTTAAGAGGGAATAAAGAAAGGAAAAAGTCCTTCCAGTTCAAGTGTTTGGGCACGAAAGTTCTACCCTGGCCTGGAATAATGGAATTGGGCTCAAAAGCAATATGACCTGACCAATATATTTTAATGGGGTTAGTGCATTTTGGGGGCCATACATATGAGTAGTTCAGCCCAAAATAAATATATAAAGTCACCTTTATAGTTTTTGCAAGTGATAGGGGAAATATTAATTTAGCTTGATTCAATTGTTGAAAGTATATAACTTACTTGAATATTATAGGATCTATGAATTCTATAAAGTATATCAAAAATAAATGTAAGTAAAAGTATATAAAAGAATATTGTATAAACAAACGAATATAATACATGGAAAAGGATAACTACTAATAATTAAAAGTCCCAATTTTTTAATAAAAAAATCATTGTTTCATAGTATAAGATAAAAAATAATATTGATACTTTTTCACCAAAAAATTTCGTATTGAAAATTTACCCCATATACATATGTGTATATATATAGAAAAATTAATCATGACACATGGCCTAAATTTAGATATTATGAATATATTTAAATATAATGGATAAGGCCATAGTTATATCTATTTGTTTATTTAAGGAAATGAGTTAATTCTATCTATTTAGATTATTAGAAAAATAATTTGTGTTTGAAAGATTTTTCATATTTATTTTAATTATACTTTAAGCTCAACTTAATAAGACCTAAATATTTAAACAATAAATATATATCCTATTTAAAGACAAATAAGAATCTCAATATAGATAATTAGATATATTTGATCAAATTCAATATAAAAATGTGTTTTTAATTGTCAATTAAGCTATTTTATATTAGGTTTGGATTATATATGTATATATATATATATATAAGGAGAGGGAATATTAGGATTTTCCAAAATATTCTTTATTATTTATAATTATAAATTAAAAAAATTCTATATAATATATAAAATTGGGAAGGTTTGGACTTCCAAAAATACTTTTTATCATTTTTAATATCTACAAAATTTCTAAAAACATATTTATAATGCTAGAGTAATAAATTGTTGCCAATAAAATAAATTAGCAACAAAACATTTGTCGCTAATTCATATTACTTCATTGCTAATACCTTTAGCGATATAAATTTCACCACTAATAATTAATGAATGAGGTTTACCCTTATAACATATTTTTTAGCGACACAGGGTTTGTCGCTAATATTTTTATGGTCTAGGCCATTTAGGATTGTCGATAATAATGCTTAGCGATGAGATATCCTTCGCTAAATCCCTAAAAATTTTAATTTTTAATATTCAAATGGCTAACTTAAATTAAATTTTTAATATTATCTTAATAATAATTATACTTAATGATAATGTATTAGAATTATTTTAATAGGAACTAAAATGCACATATTTTTTTTTTAATATAAACACTAATAATTTAGAACAATAAATAATTTTAATTGACATATTAATTATTATTTTATTATAGATACTACTATTATTATGATCAAAATATGTATTATTGAAAATTACAAAATATGTATTGTTATATTTTAAAATATTATAAAACAATGTCTATAAACTTTTTCATAATATTAATTTAGAGTTAGCAGTGTATTAAATGTTTAAATAAAAAATTTCAAAATTTATAATACAATATAAATGAAGTTTATTATATTGTAAAATAAATTTTTTGAAAATTTTTATTATTTATATTTTTAAATAAAAATTAAAACACAACATATTAAAAATTTATTATTAAAAAGTAATATATTATAATAATATTATATTATATATAAAAATTAATAAATTACGTATAAAAAAGTTAAATTGCAAAATATGTATAAGGAGTATTATATTTTATTTATAATATTTTAATTTATTAAAGTAATATTACTTATTATTTTTATTTTTTATAATTTTTTAAAATAATTTTTATTTTTTATAATTTTTTAAAATAATTTTAATTAAAATTCAAATACAATTATATTAATGAATAATTAAATTTAATTAGTTGTTAAGATTAATACATTATAATAATATTATATTATATATAAAAAATTAAATAAATATATATGTAAAAAAATAATTACAAATGTATATAATGAATAAAATGAGCACGCACATTGAAATGAAAACCAACAACTCACACGGAACCTCAATTTTAAGAACAAGACTTATGTTATTATGAATCATTATTAAAATAAATTTGATTAAATTCAATTTGACAGAAATTGAATTTCAACATAATTAGGATTAGTCTATTTGATTTTTTCAGGTCCAAATATATTTTTTTTCTTAAAAAATTTAACTATTAAATTTAATTAAAATTAAATTAAATTGACTAAAATTAGATTAAATTTGAAGAATAGCTTTAATTTACTTATGATTCTCCTAATCATGAAAGAGAAATAGCTAATCTGGTTTCTCAACCAATATTTTAATAAAGACTGAGTGTTTTGTTTAGTATGGAGATTGAAGGGTAAAATTATTTTATTATTTTTATTATTATAATTAATAAATTTTAAATTATTTTTTAATATTTTATATATATATAGAATGCTAAACAGACCCCAGCCACGTTTTTTTGCTAAGAAGCATGCCCCTTTGTCCTTGAAGTTTCTTGGCTTCCCCCGCCAGCCCTTATCCTTCCCCCCCTCTGGGGGTGGTAATTCAAATTAATGGGTCGTATTCAACATATGTTGTGTCAACATGTGATACGAATACGATTAAGGTAGACAATAATACGACACGATTAATAAATCGTATCAAAAATTTAAACATGAATATGACATTTCTATTATACTAATTATACGACACGACACGATTAATATTAAATTGTATTAAGTGTATTTAACACGAAATAATCTATTTAACACAGTTTGACACGATTTAACCCATTTAACAAGTTATATAAGTGGGTTCACGGGTTATAGTTGTTAGTAGTATGCCCTAGAGCATATCATTTAGTATGTATCTTGTACATATTTTTATTAATAAAAGGCATTTCCACTTTTCCGTTTACATAATATATTTATGTATAATAGAAAATGTCCATTGATATTTTATTAGAAATATTATTCTTAAGTTGTTAAGAATATGAGTGACAATATTTCTAGCACAAAGTATCATAAATAGATTCACAATCGAGGATACTTCATAATAAGGACATGACTTATCCAGAAAGATTGTATTCATGTTTGTTACCAAGTTATTTACATGAGATATAAATAAGATGGAATTGTGAGTTTCATGCCATATAACAAACATGATAGGCACTTATAAATGATAATTAGGCCGAACCAGTGACACTTATGATAAGCAGATGGAGTTTACTCTTGTTAATGTTTTGTCATAAATCATATCAGTGCATATAATCTTTAGACCTGAGATAGCACATTTATCTTGTATATAGGTAGTTTGAGTTTGATACTGCTTTCATACTTGTAATGTGTATGGGTATATGGGCATGTGTTGGCTCCTACTAGTTATATATGGAGGTAGGTGTTGATCAAGATGGAATCTGTTCCTTTAAGTAAATAGAGATAAAATTCTATATTCATTTAATTGTTCTTTATGTTTCAAGTTCCTGGCCAGGACAGATAGATTTATTCAGAAAATAGTTTCTGATGAGAAAATCTTTTTAATCAAGAACTGAAATTAAAAGAGAACATAATATTAATAGCAAATGGAGTTTAACATAAACCATGACTCCAGCTTGAGTTGGGATTTTGTAACAGAGAGATTCTAGTGCATGGTAACATATGATTATAGGTTCATTTAAGGTAAACCTTATTACTAATTGGGTGGCCATGGCATGCTATGCTAGGTGTTAACCATGGTTTATGAGGTTCATAAAATGATTTAGAGAAATCATTTATGGTAAGAAAGAGTTCTGATGATATTAAGAGTTGATATCATGTCTCATTGCCAATTAGTGATGAGCCTAGTAAGTCACACACATACACAAGTTATCACCTATTTAAATATTAATTAATTAATTAATTAAAGAGTTTAATTGATTAATTAAATAGGTTTGGTTTGTAATTAGATTGCAAAGTCCCTAGCATGACTTGAAATCAAATCTAGATTATTGGATGTATAGTATAAGTTAAATTTATATTTAAAGTGTTTAAATATGAATTTAATTAATGAGAAATTAATTAATAGAGATTAATTAATTAATTTATATTTGATATAAATTGATTTGAAGAAGAGAAATAATTATTTTGGGTTGAGAACTCAAAATTAAGACACATGGGCATTTTGGTCATTTCACAGTGTGACACGTGGCACCATGAGATGGTGACACATGGGATTACACATAAGTTTACCAAATGTTTTTTAATCATGTAAGATGATTAAAATCAAGATTAAATATAGGTTTGACACTTGGCACGATGTGATTGGGTCACTTAAACCTAGAGCTAATCAAAGGGTGACATGTGACAAGGGTTTAATGTGTTAACCTAGCTATTTAAGTGTTGTTATGAAAAGAAAAAGTAACCAGCAGCCACTCCTCTCCTTTGTCACGCCACTTTGAGGGTTTTCATCTATTCTTCTTCATCTCTCATCAATTCAAAGAGATTAGCCATCAATCTCTTGAATTAAAAATACTAGAAATTATTTCTAGTGTCCTGTTTACATCTCTAATCTCTTAAAAGGCAGAACTTGAATTTCTAATTAATATAAAAACTTTAGAAGCTATTCAAGGGCTGCCATAGGTGTTCTTGGTATGGACAAGCTAGAGGGACAACATCTGGTGTCCTGAAGACGAATCTCAAAGGCGCAGACACGCTGCAGTGCATCAAGAGGTTAGTGTAATCGTTCTTGATTTAATCTAGGGTTCTAAAATTAATATGATTAATTTTAAAATCTTAAATGGCAAATACAGATCAAAAAACATATTAAAAGAGTTTTAATATGTTGTTTATCATTGAAATCAAATCGATAAAAATAAATCTTGCATGATGCATGTGACCCTAGATGAAAATTTTTGAATTCAATGGTATAAACTTGTGTTTTTCACGCTTCCGTTCCTTCAATAGTGAGTCAAATGGGTTATTGGGTTACTGGTCAATACGTGACACAAATATTAAATAGTATCATAAATGTATCAAGTTAGGTTGGCGTGTTAACTCGTGAAACGACACGATTATAATAGCATCATAAATGATCGACACGAATTTAACACGAATACGAATAAACCTAATCCAAATTCTATATTTTTGTGTCGTATTCGTATCGTTTTCGCGTGCCATGTTTAAAATTACCACCCTTACCTCCCCTCATTTTTTTTATTAAATTTATCTCTAACATAAATAGCAAAAGGATTTGATGTTAAGCAAAGACTTGTCTTTAACGGTGGTCCCATATTAAATGTGATGTTTTGAAATTTTACATCTTATGAAGAATGTATGTATATGAATTATATAGAAATAAAAATTTTATTAAAATTATCATTATTTTAATAATTATTTATTTATATATTTAAAAAAAAATAATTTTTTTTAATTGTTTAAATTTTTAAAATTATTATTCTAATACTCGTCATTAAATTCGAATTCCGCATAATCTTGACAAAAATGTTCTTGTAACACTTAATCACCGCCTATTTGAGTAATGCCTTGGATCAGGGCCACTTGCAAACAGGCTGTCATGCGATGCGCAGGGGGACGCACTTCGCGCTACACTACACTTTTCTTTCTTCTTTAATCTTTTTATTAATTTGTTCTAATCCGTTTCATAAGCAATAAAAAATTTTATAACATTGCCATTTGTTTGTTCTAATCCTTACATGGCTCCTTTTTTTAATTTTAATTCAAATATTAATTAAAAACTACCTGATTAATTAACGTGTTTAACGATTTGTTTTTTCTTATGTTGTTTTTTTTTATTAAGATTTAAATATTAAATTTGGTTGTCAAAGTTTAAATCCAGATCCCCTTCAACTAAAAACAAATAAATAATCCCCTATAACAACATGAGACAACCCATGGAAAACGTGGCATTTTAGCAATAAATATATCAAAAACTAGGTAAATCAATGCAGTCTTGTCTACCTACCAGCTCTCGTGCTATTAGCTTGATTACATGCATGTTATTTTACATAAAATAAAATGATAATTTAATAAAAATATATATATTTAAAAAATATAATCCATAAAATTATAATTATTTATTCTTATTTAATACATTTTAAAAAAATTAACATTTATTTTTATTTATATATTTTTTATTAATTAGTTATTCCAATTAAAAATTTTAGATGAAATAAGGTTCCCATTCCCAAGTAAGTCCTGCCAGTCCAGGCCGCTATAAATAAAGACAATGTTATGTCAGAGACCATCACAGTCATTGTATTTTCCCTCTTTCATCTTTCTTCACAAACAACGCCTCCACAACTTCCTCTTCCTCCTCCCTCCTCTCCACCACCACTCATGGCCGGAGCTCTCTCTTCCATCATCCATGCCAATCCTAGAGCTCGTGCTTTCTCCACATCCAACCCTAATCACCCATTATTGTCTCGTAGACCTACGGCACTTGCCATGTCCACTACTGACCAGTCTTATTGGAGCTCCATACATGCTGACATCGAGACCCATCTCAAGCAGGCCATTCCAATAAGGCCACCGCTAGTTGTCTTCGAGCCCATGCATCATCTCACCTTCATCGCCCCGCAAACCTCCGCTCCCGCCTTGTGTATCGCCGCTTGTGAGCTCGTTGGTGGTCACCGTGACCAAGCCATGGCTGCAGCATCCGCTCTACGGCTTATGCATGCTTCTGCTTCCACTCATGAGAACCTCCCGTTGACAGACAGGCCCAATACCAGGCAAACGGTCGACCATACCTTTGGGCCGAACATTGAGCTTCTCATAGCAGATGGAATGATATCATTCGGGTTTGAGTTGGTAGCTCAGACCAACGACCCAGATCAAAATAATTCGGTTCGGGTTTTGCAGGCGATCATTGAGATCTCACGCGCCATGGGTTCACAAGGTGTGATGGAAGGGCAATATAATGAATCACAATATGGAGAATCCGACGGTAAGAAATTATTCCACGCGGCATGGCTTCATAATGTATGTAAAAAGAAAGAAGGTGCATTACATGCGTGTGCGGGCGCATGTGGTGCAATATTAGGCGGCGGAAGTGAGGAAGAAATAGAAAAATTGAGAAGATACGGTTTATATGTAGGCATGATACAAGGAATATTTAATAGATTTGAAAGAAACGAGTGGTCATGGAAGGAGGTGAATGAGCTAAGAGATTTGGCCCTTAAAGAATTGAAAGATTTCAATCAAGCAAAGGTTAAAACTATTTCTAGGCTTGTTGAGACCAAGTTATGTAATGTGTAGAGCCCAAGGTGTTGTTGGTGCTATGCAAGGACCAACGAGAAGAGACAAATCATAAGTCATGTGATTGTGATACTTGTGTTACCCATTTCAGAATTTTTGAAATGTAAAATAATGTAAATCAATAAAAATTAAGACTTCATTTATTTTGCATAAAATAATTTATATACGAAAATAAATAATTTTACTGTTTAATTGTAATATTAAATTAATAATATATATCTATATTATATATGTAAGTGTTTTTATAATTTCACGGTTTTGATGATTTCCACTTCCATTGTTGGGTTTTCATGTCTCCTTCAGATGGGCTTGTATTTGAGTGAGTCCACTTAATTTTTGGCACTGACCTAAGAGAATATTGTGGCTGTAGGTCCAACCCCACTTCTTTTTTCCTTAGTTGTGCAAAAGAAATTCACAAATATTTTTTATTCATATTTTTAAAAATATATTTTTCAGGATTATTTAATCTATTTTTCAAGCAATTTTAAAAATTTATCTTGAGGGTTATTATTTTTTGAATATTCTCAAACAAAATTTTAAATTGTATTTAGTTGATTTCCTTTTTTTTTTTTAATATTAAAGTAAACATATTAGTAGTAATTTATAATTTACAATTATTTCATTTTTTTTACTTATTTATTATGTAGCAATAATTTTAAAATATAATATAATTTTTTTATTTTAAGTTTTAAGCGCAAAAATTTCAATTTCAACAAAAGGTATCTTAAAATATTACACTGGTAGAATGTCATTGTAGGGCTGAGTAGAATTCGGCTCAAACCGAAAAATTAAACCGAACTAAGTTAATTTGTTTCAATCGGTTCAGTTTTAAAATTCAATCAGTTCGGTTCGATTTTACATTATAAAAATTTCAGTTATTTCGATTCAGTTCAGTTCGATTTTGAAGAGAAAAAAATCAATTAAATGAACCGAACCGAATAGTAATTTATATATTCAAATTGAATCAAATCGAATCGAATCGATTTTTGAATTGATTTATTTTTATGATAAATTTATGATTTATATTTAATTTTATATACATTAATTTTTTAATTTCATTGATTAATGGTTATTAGGTTCAAACCAAAGTCAAAATTAAACTAAATAACTTGAAAATCAAGTCTAAATTAAAAAATTAATCAAAAATCAAAATCGATCGGTTTAAACCAAACCAAACCGAAATAGAGCTGTTCGGTTCGATTCGATTTTTTATCCATTTCGGTTCGGTTCTGTTTCATAAATTTAAAATTCAATTTTTATAATTTAATTCGATTCGGTTCGGTTCGAACTAAATTGTTATGACCCAACCTATGGGCTGGACCGGCACTAGAACCTGAGCCAGCCTAAAGCCCTCGAAGCCCGTAGTAAGCCTAACTATTTCTCAACCCAACTCTAAGGCCCATTTGGGCCCAAGTTCAAGAATTCAACTGAACAAAGTCCGGCCATAAAATGGACCATTTAACGGGAAGTTTTTGACTCGCCTGACCTGTAAACACAATATATAATAAATTTGGGAGCTCAGCTTACCCTCCACATAATCAAAATATCATAACTCAAATGGGAGCTCAGCTCCCTCATCTAATCCCATCATGCATACAGTTAATAATTTTACAGGTCCAACATAACTTTTATAATATAGGCCCAAAATAAAAATAAGTTCTTCTAACACATGCGGAGTCTAAAATTTAACTCAATTGTACAAAATATATTAAATACTATTAATGGACTTGCGAAGAAGAAGAGCAAGTTAGCAACAATAACTAATCTTTCTGTAGCCTGGAAAAATAGATGAACATGAGTGAGCGTTCGACTCAGAGAGTAAAATATCAATTTTAACCATAATCTCTATAGTTATCTAAAACTAATGCACTATGTGGTAATTTTCATATCATAACATCAAAAAGACAATTTGGAGCACTCACACACCCAACACTGTCAAACAATACATATATGGGAGCTGATCCCCTATACAGCCCTCTTAATCCAACCTCTGCCAGCGAGTGTCTCTCAAGTCGGACTTTCGCTTAATAAACCAAATGCATGGTCTCAGTGAGTGTCTCTCAAGCCGTGTCTACCCATCCTGTCCATATCCAATACCATACCACACGCACGTCACGCACACACACTGCTCCAAATTACCACAAACAATATCCATGGCACTTCAACAATTATGAATGCAATATAAAACGTGCCTAGTGTTTAACTACATAGATACATATTTATAAGTGATGCATGGGCATGCTTGAACATATAATAATATTGAAATTACAATTAAAATTAATATTTTACTCACAGACTTAACTGAAGTTACTGTGGCGGCTGGGCAGAGGAAGAAGACTGTCCCGGCTCACCTGACAATTTTATTATAATTATTTAATACATTTGACTTAATACAAACTAAGAAAATATCAAAGATATCCTAAGTCGTTCCGAAAATCCGACAGAATCTCCCCTATACCTAGGACCTACCCAATCTGCAAAATGGCTTAAAACGCACTTCTATATCCACAAACCACACACCCACAACTCAATCACATCACATAGCTCCTCCTGGGCCCATCCAAACAGTCAACAATTACAATATAAAAAATTACAGTTTAGTCCTTATAATTAATCCTTTTGCAAAAACTATCCAAATGAGCTCTAAAAATTCTAAAACTTTGCCCCACGGTCCTTAGCATTATTACTAAGCTAATGCAAAAGGAATTATAATTTTCTAAGCTACCACGAATATTTTATAGATTTTTAATCCAATTCAAGCACTAGATAATTAAGAAAAAGTAAGGTTTGGGTTTACCTATGCCGATTCTGACATTGGGAACGCGCTCGGGACGTCTGACAACGGTGGGATAGCTAAAATTTCGACCCAATTCCAAGATTTTTTGATAGTCTGTCTGTCTGTCCCAAAATTTACAGACTTGGGCAACCGTTGAATTTCTGCGAATTGAAGATACCTACACGAAGCCCATAACACGGGGGTTAGTATATAATTTTTACGAAATTTTCTAAGCTCATTTAATGCTCAGAAAAATACTACAAATTTCACTGGACCCATCGAAAAACGGTGTCAGAAAATTTTGAAATTGGTATTGCCGCGATGCTCTAGACGAGTGGAGCACTCCGGTACTCTCGGTTTTCTCGTGGGATTCATGGTTTGTGAGAAATTTAGCCCAAAATTCAAAATGGGCTGAAACTTTTCAGACAAAAATTGGGTAAACCGCTTGATGGATTTTAGTATTCTTGGTGTCTATGAAAAGCTCTCGAGGTGTAGAAGAGGTTTGGCACAAGACCCGATCCGATTGGTGGCCGGATCGGCCAGAATCGGCTCAGGAAGACAAAACGATACCCTACGAGTTGGGGTGACTTCGGGCATGTTTTCCTGGCGCCTCAGGCCACGCCTGGAGAGGGGGACAAGCTGGAGTGGCGCACTGGCGAGCTGGGAAGGCTGGGGTGGCGGTGGGGCTGCGAGAGGAGGAGAGAGGAGAGAGAAAATGAGAGAAAGAGAGAGTATGTGTTGGGTGCGCGCAAAGGGAAGAAGAAAAGGAAATGGGCTGGTCTGATTCGACTGTTCTGATCTGGTCTAGTTTAATTTTGTCGGTCTTATTCAGAATATAAAATTTTAAATTTTTACTCTGCTTTGAGACTGAAAATGATGCTCAAAAATTTCGAAAAAATTTTATAAAACTCAAAAAATTCATAGAGTCTAAATATATTTTTAGTTTTGCCACGTGGTCTTTAAATTAATTTTTAAAAATCATTAAAGTTTTATATTTTTAAAAAATTAATTTTGATTTCTAAAATTCAAAAAATTTTAAATAATTTTTTAAAATTTAAATTAAATAAAATATTAATATCTATTCATAAAATAATTAATTTAAAAATTAGATATGTTAGACAAATGCTTACCCCAATCTCATTGGCATCTTTAACGTCGTGCTGACATATTGCTCCGGTATGCCTCAATTTTATTTTCCCATCAACATTCTATTAACGAATCTAAGATACAATAAAAAATTTTCCCCTTAAATGGTGGCCTGCTAAATATTAATTTGTTTGTTTGATAGTGATATATATTAAAAACTAATTCTAAGAAATTAATTTTTCTAATTAAGATAAGAATTAATTCCTTGAGAATAATGTAAATTACTTGATTACTTATCATCAGAATGTTATTATCCCTTAAACTCACATGATATGAAAGTGAATTAGTAGGCTTTGTTAACGTCTGACAGAGAGGGGAAATCAAATGTTGACATTCATCAATTTCAGCTGTCCCAACTTCAATTATGCGCGTGCCAACATCCAATCTTCTTGGACTGCATCCCATGCAATGTCCTATTTTCAGACTCTTGCACTCTCTCCATGGTTTCTTGCACAAAAACTCCTGACTATTGTTGTCTGGTTTTTCCAATTTTGTTGAGGATCTTGTTTCTTAATTCTGCTTTTGGTGATGGGTTATTGAAACAATGCCCATTGGTGGAAAGTAAACAGAAATAGAGTTCATGAACAACACCAAAAGCAATCAAATCCCATATCTAAATAGACATTAATATGCATTGAAGCGTGCTTTACACATAAAATGGATCGCCATTCACCAATGCCCATGAACATCCTAGACAGAAACCAATACAATCACCAAAGGAACCGACACAAACCCCTATACATAACCACTAACCACACGAGTAGAGATCACCATGACTAAATGGCAACCTGCTTCGTTGTGGCATTAGAATTAAATTATGGTCATGGTGATTCAAGAAACCCAGTTTTGGTCAACACAGCATTTCTAACTTTACTAAGATCCCTACCTTTGAGGGTCCTGCCAACTCCTTCAAAAACAGAAAATGAGGAAATCTGGCTCCTTGCTAGCCTTGTGGCAATGAGCTCATGTGGGGGCAATTTATAATGGTAATCACTATCTTCTTCAAATTCATCATCATTATCTTCATTCATAACCCCATGACAATCATCACCATCTGATTCTTGATCATCATCATCATCATCCAATGAACTAGGATTCTTGGAAGCTTTCTTTGACTTCTTTTTGTAAAATTTTGACCAGCCAGGAATGTTGACAGGTGCTGATTGCTGCACTACTTTGGTTCCATGAGAGGAATTGTTGCTGCTGCTGCCACTTCTTGTAGCTCTTGGGATCATTCTCCCAGCAGAAGGGAGGTTTCTTGGAACAGAAAATGAGGATTCTATTGATTTGCCATACTTGGAACCTGAATCTTTTCTTTCTCTTAGAACATCCCAAACCTCCTCTTCTTCGAAGTCTCCATCTCTTAGGGATCTCCACAAACCGCTGCCCTGCCTTATTAAATTATACCTATTATCCATTTGATGATTGCCTGCATATCCAAAATTCAAAATCATCGACTTGAAATTCCCCATATGGGTAGTCCCGAAAGTTCACAGAGAGAGAGAGAGAGAGAGAGAGAGAGAGAGAGGGAGACATTAGAAAGAAGAGAATTTCCAAAGATTGGATAATCGGATATCCTGCAAAAACCCAAAAGCAAAATTAAGTTGAGGAAAACAAGAACTCTTACTTTTTCTTGGATTGAGAACCTCCTAAATTTACAACTCTCCTTAGATTCTTTGTGGATACCTGCAATAGGGAAAGCAAATTCAATTAAAAAATATGTCAAAGTAAAATTTTTTCCTTTCTCGTTTCAGAATCTTCAAAGTAAACAGAAAAGAAATGATTGATTCAAGAGAATCCCAGATACTTTTTCTATTCAAATTCTTAGTTTCTGACCTGGAAAAGCTTGAGAGAATTGCAGGGATGGATGGCTATTTAAAGAGCTCAAATATCCACATAAAGAAGAGAGAGGGGGTTTGAGAAAGCCACAAGAATATGACAAACCTTGTTTTTGTCTTTAGAAGCCCTACCAGTTTCTGAAAGCCTGACTTTTTAACGGCGAAAATTGCAAAATGGAAGTATAATAAGATTTGTTTTGGCGTTTTTACTGACTTTCCTTTAAAAAAAGACTCGTCTTTCCAGGATCTTTCACGGTATGAATCAGATATGACACACTTCCTGCTCTTTTATTTGTACATATCCTGAGCCTCATAAAACCACATTTATGTATCTATCACCCCCAAAACAAACAAGCCCTGCATGCATAGCTTGTGGGAATTGGGAGGTAAAAAAAAAAGAACACTGGACAAGAAACCGAGGACTAATTCGTTGACTGACTGATTGATTGATTGATGATGATGCGGATGATGATGATGATGCTTTTTGCCTTTATGTTATTCCCACTTAGAAATGAGAATGGAGGTTTTGATCCCATAAGTGCTGTGTGTAGTCATCTCATTCTGAAAATCATCCTGTTCCTATCCAAACGTGAGTTGTTTGAATAAAATGAGGGTTTTTATCTATTACTCGATTTATTTATTTGAAAAATTATACTAATTCATCTTTAATATTTGATTTTATTAATTAATTAGTATTTTTTATTTAATCTATCATTAATTTTTTAATATTACTATTATTTATGAGTTTTATTTTTATAAATTAAAAATTATATTAATTAATCTTTAAAATTTAATTTTGCTAATTAAATGGTCTCTTCGTATAATCTTTGTAGTCATATATATTAATAATATATTCTCTTTTTTTATATTAATATTCTATTTATAATATTATTAGTTTGTGAACTTTTTTTCCTTTAATCATTATATTTTAAAATAATATGATGTGATATCTTAAAAAAAATGTGGTATAAAATTGATTTTATATAAGAGTGAGTTTAATAATTATTAAATTAAATATTTTTATTTATATTTATATTTTAAAAAAATATAAAAATATATAAATTTAAATAAAAATATTTAATTTAATGATTATTAAACCCATTTTCACATGAGCTTAATTTTATTGTAGCTATATCTAATATTAAATATAAGAAATGAGAAATGAAATCAAATCTCAAAATATTAATAAATAATGACAATATTTAATGACTAAATATTAATTTTTGTTGAATACTAATAATAACTTATAAATAACACTTACTCACTCCATTCTTTCTCAAGTGAGGTTTTGTACAAGAATCAATGAAATGATTGATTGAATAATTTTATTTTTATAAAAAATATTAATATTTGATTGAAATATTTTTATATTTAATTAAGACTAAGAAATATAATAAAAAAATAAATGCATTAGAGATAATAATAAATAAGATAAAATTAAAAAAAACAATTCCTTAATTTTTTTAAAAATAATAAAGTAGGGTAAATTTAAAAAAAAAATAATGAATTGAGACATGGAGTATTAATTAACAGAATTACACTTTAAGAATTAATTAATATAAATTTTTAAAATATAAAATTAAATTATAATTCTTTCATAAATGATGACTAAAAAAATAAAAACCAAGTTTCTTGCATTCCCCAATTTTTGGTGGCTCTCGCTAGACTTTGACTTTCTTTCCAATTTTGTTTACTGATTTCTCCTGGCTCGTGGTAGGTCGGTAGCCATGTGTCCCAACTACAAATTTAGCTTTCCTTTTTTTTAAAAAAAAAATACAAATTTTGCTTATTAGAGGTACGAGTCAAAGTTGAACTGTTATTGAGATAAAGATAAAATCTTCCCAGTGTGGTGAGAATCTGTGAATGAGGAATAGCCGCCTTCAACAGCCGATGCCAAAAAATTTATTTATTTATTTAAAATATTTTTTAATTTATAAATTAAAAAAAGTTAACAATTAATTATTTTATTTTAATCCTTATAAATATTATATTTATAAATTAATTTAATTAAAGGTGTATTTAATATAAAATTAAAAAATTGAGAGTTAAGTGTTAACCTTGTAAAATTTAAGGGAATAATCATTAAGGGGGTAAAAAATATTTAATGATATAACAATTAATGATGTTTAATACAAGATTAAAAAATTGAGCTTACATGAAAATATATAAACATCTATTTTTTTATATTTTAGTAACAAATATCAAAATTATTTTTTTTATTTTTATTTTTGGTAATATTATTTTTTATTTGTAAATAATTTAATTTAAAAAATGTATTTATATATATATATATATAATTTTTTTAACTCATAATAAAATAAATAAGATATAAATTCATATTTTTTATACTCAAAAAATTTATAATTTTGCTCAAGTGATTGAAAAAAAAAATTATACTTTCTTGTTGTTTTAAGAGTTTTTAGAGATGAAAGGATCAAAAAATAAAACAAGTTGAGAAGAAATAGAAAAGGGATATATAAATAGTGTGTTTAGCTTCTGTTAACTTACCTACCCTAAGTTTAATATTTAACCCTCTAAAAAGAGGTTAAATATTAATGATGTTAGAAATTAACTTTATCACTTTAAAGCATCCAAACAGTATTAAAAATTATAAGGTTAATTATTAACTCTTATTAACCTCATGCCAAACGCACCCTAAATATTATAATATATTATTTTCATTTAATTTAAAATTTCATTATATATATATATATCAGTTTTTTATTGATATACATTTCAATATAGATTTTAACACATTATAATATAAATTATTTATTCAGTAATTAAAAGTATATCATTTATTTTATAAATTTAGATTAAAATCTTATTTATTCGACCTCTCTAACTAAAAAATTTTATGTTTTTATATGAACGTGTCAGAAAAAAAGTGATCATTATTCGGTGCTTAATAAATATGACAATTATAATATTTAATGATCTAAAATTACAATACAAATACTAAACTTTAGGATTTCTGAAGATGAACTTGTGGTTTTTAAAACGTTAGAAACATGCATACCGTAATTTTGTCCAAGTGCATCATTACGGAAAGTAATGTTAAATCTCATTTTTTGGATTGTGCATTGCGTTTAATTATAGGGATTAGTCACATAAAGAATGTGTACTTTGTATTGATATTGTCTATAGCTAAGTGAAGAGAACGAGCAAGTATATTATCTTGGCCAAGGACAAATTCTTCAAACATTTGTGGTCACAATTTGATGATGTCACTATCAATTCAATGCTTTAATGATGTGAATAAGACATAGAAATGGCCCTGTTTTCTTGAGAACTTGTTCACTTCCCTCAGCCAGTGGGTCTCGCCAATTATTGCAGTTTGTTATAAAGCTTTGTTGAAACAATCCCTATGGATGAATAGCAACTGTGAATACTTGAGGTTTCCTTCATAAAGTCTGAAATTAGAATTTTGCTGGGATTGAAATATAAAAGAAGAAAACTTTCTCCAATTCTGCATATATATTATTTAACTATTATATATGCATTCCAAGAGATTATATTCTCTGATCATATCCAACTAGATAATGATCTGCAAAACTCACTAGCTTTCTACACTAATCAACACTCAACAAACTTTAGTTTTACTTGAACCAAATCCATTGATGCTTTCATGAAATCTTGATCTTTACATGACAAGACAAATAACGTCCTTCTTTTCTTGAAGAAATTCCATTGCACATGTAGTACCCAAAAAGAGAAGAGCTATTGCCAGTTTGCTACCATGTATTGTTCACCCATGCAAGAAGCTTAACAAGAAATGGAGTTTCAATAGCAGAGGGCCCCTGCATCACCATGATAACCCAACAGATTTCTCATTCTCATCTTCTTTCATCAAATTAGTTCGCCCTAATTGACAAGGTGAAGATGACAGTTTGTAACAGTTCCTGACTATATCTTGCATAGGTCAGTTAATAGATTCCTCATCTACCAGATACTACTACAGTTTACGGAAGGTGGGTGTGGAGAGGATATGATTCTTTTGTCTAATCAGATAGGGATGGAGATTGAAAGTCAGGATTTAGCAATATTAGTCACACGTGATGTGTTCTGTTTTTCTGTTCTAATGTCTAGTTGCTGTAAATGAAGCTTTCTTTGATAGCATACATTTAAGGGAGTGGCAACCAACACGAGAACACCACAAATTAAATGACTCACCTAATCTGACAGCTTGCTAATGATCCTTTAAATTGTCTTCGCGTATGATTTGTCACTTGTCCTATGCTATAATGATCACCAAATTCCAAATAAATAGGAGACAGCCCTAACGATAGCCAGAACTCCATGAGTAATCTCGTTTATTTCATTTCTATTAAAACAAATATCAATAGCAAAATCAAGTTCTCACCCCTAGATGTAGGATACATCTCTATCATCAAAGCCCTGCATTGATTAACATCAAGTTTTAATCATTACATCAGCACCTTTCACTTGATTCAGCAGCTAAAAATTCACGCACACCTACGCTAATAATGTCGAGTCATGCAAAATATTTTGGCTCAAATTCTGTAATCTGCACGCTGGTAAGTACAAGCTACATATGTCTTATAGTTCTCTTACAGCTTTTCACAGAAATTGCTATGAGAAGATTCAATGGTTGCATGTAAAGGAAATTTAGCAGATGATAACTTATGGTAAGCACCGAGTGCTGTGGAAACTAAAGACACCAGCACGTTAACCAGTAAGACCAAACCAATATGAATTGCCAGCTAGCCGATAGAAAAAGCAGCCAGACCTATCAACAGGTCCTCTTCCCATATGTTCCGGTAATGGACATGATCACTATCCACACAATTGAATCATTAACAAACTCGGTTGACAGACAGCAGGAAGGCATACATCTTTTTCCTCTTTCATTTTTCTCTTTCCTTTTCTCTTTCCCCTTTTTGATCGAATGACAATCTTACCCTTCATTTCTCCAACAAATTCTTGGAATTGAAAAAGCCATCTAGAAACAAGATCTTGGTTGCTTCATTGACTCATCTCATGAACTAATCAAATAAGAGAGTAACAAAGTTGGTGGATAAGGGTTTTGCTCCGAATCAGCAAAGGGGCAATAAAAAGCAGAATGTCAAAATCTAATTGAAAGGACAAGAAGGCTAGATCAAGATACAGTGAATGATTGTTACGCCAATTATCCTCGTTACACAGTAGGCCGCATCAGATAAGCTACATCAAGGCAACACCACAGAGTTTCAGGAAATAGACCGACTCTCTTTGTCCAGTGATATGTGAACTCTTAAAATGTCCAACCTTCTATGATAAGACACCTTGCCAAATAGCATGAATCACAAGCATTTTCCTCCTTTAGTTTTCCACCAAAAAAAGGAATCAGAATTCAATTTGAAATATTATTTTGGTGAAAAAGATGAAAACCACGTTCCCACTGAATTTATCAAACATTTCATAAGGATAGCATTTGAAATAAAAAGAAAAATAAAACATGTCGAGCAAATATCATAATGGTGTAATTAATTATATAAGATGTTTGATAACAAAAACAAATGATTAAACAGCATCCAAAATTATTAACTTGTGCACTTAACTCGGATTCATAGATAAACCAATTCATAAGTGAGTTGGGCTGTGAGAACTGGCATTGATTTCAGAGTACCTGAGCTGAGCAAGGGCACCTGATTTTAACTTTTAAGCATCTGCAGGTAGACTTATTTCTTGAAATTCTATACATACACATACATATTGATGGAGGGCGAGGGATGGAGAATTCATACCATGAAAAGGAACCAAAATGCACAACCCATTGTATGCGTCTCGCTTTCTTATTTATTTCATATCAAAGTCTGATATGGACTCGGGCTATGATTACAATAAAGAAATGTCAATCTAGGTGACAGCTCATATTGGATCTAGGTAATAAAAAATTCGAAGCAAAATGACTGTAGGAGAGAAGCAAGCATGGATCAAGGACAACGAGGACCTAGAATTACTCTAATTCCGTTAGTGCCTCTGCTCCAGCTACAATCTCCAGTATTTCCCCTGTAATTTTTGCTTGTCTTTCCCGATTGTATGCAATAGAAAGATTCTTTTTCAAATCAACTGCATTATCTGTTGCGTTACTCATGGAATTCATCCTTGCTGCAAGCTCACTAGCCAATGACTCCTGCAGTGCCCTCAAAACATGACTATTTAGATAGAGAGGCATCATAGCATCAAGAATCTGAATTGGATCTTGCTCAAACTGCAAAAGAGGTGAAAATCCCTCCTTCTTTGTTCTTACACTCTCCCTCTCAATAGCCAACTTCCCTTCCTTACTGGTCAACCTAAAGAACTCATCATCTGCAGCATCAACACAATTCCCATTCATATCGCAAACCTCTCCTCTACGTGACAATGGCAACAGCGTATGAATCACCGGGTCAGACTTCACCAAAGACACAAACTTAGTATACACAAGCTCTACCTTATCAACCTCTTCACTGACAAACAGTGAAAATACTTCATCAGCAATCAGTTGAGCCTCTTTAGCTGTGGGAAAACTCCCTCCCTCAATAAATCTTTCGACGGAAATCTTAGGTCTACGCTTAAAATAGGCATTACCCTTCCTGCCCACACTAATCACAGAGTAATCTAACCCCAGTTTTTCCAATTCCATAATCCGGGTCTCAACCTTTTTTAGCACTGCATTGTTAAAACCACCACAAAGGCCTCTATCACCAGTAACAACAACAAGTGCTACTTTCCTTACAGACCTAACATTCGTTAATGGAACATCAATATCTTCCAATTGGAGCTGTTCGTTGATGATATAAAGCATTTCAAGGAGGGCTTCAGTAAAGGGTCTGCTGTTGATAACAGCTTCTTGAGCTCTTCGGATCTTAGCAGCTGCAACTAGTTTCATTGCCTCAGTAATCTTCTGGGCGCTTTTGACAGTATTAATCCGACCTTTTAACTCGCGAAGACCACAACGAATCTGAGTATATAATGAAGATTGAGAGAAGGTATTGTATGGAGGGGGCACTTGGGCTAAATGGCGAAATGGGTTTGATTGGAATTGAAAAGAAAATGCATATGTGTTAGGTTTTGAAGGATTTGGGGAAACCCACGAGGTTAGATTGGAACAGAACATGGTTTTGATGAATTTCTATTGATGAGATTTCAGTACCATATGAGGTTGAATATAAATTGGATCTCTGCAAAACCCCTTTACCAAAGAAACTTGGATTTTAGCAGAGATCAAAGTGAAAAAAGAATTTTGCGCTACAGGAGCATTTCCGATCGTTAGCGGCGTGAAATTGATCGAGCTTACCGGAAACAAGTTGTGAGAGAGAGAGAGAGAGAGAGAGAGAGAGGCTGCTGTCTTCTAGTGATAGTGTCAACGCGCCATTCTGGTTCCGCACAAAAGGTCAAATCGAGCCACTGTTTGGTTGCCTAGAAAATCGATATGGAGATGGGGAATCACCACTAAAACTAAAACTCGAATTCAAATCAAATTAATATTTGAATTCACCGCAAATATAATTAAATTTTTTTTAATTATTATTATAAAAAATATTTAAATTTATTTAATTTTATATATTTTAATCAATAATATATATAAATATATTTTGTTATTAATAATTTATATTTAAAAAAATAATATTTTTATAAATATTAAAATTCTCCTTTATTTAAAATAAAAATTTATAAATTTTATTAAAAAGTATATATTTTATATAAATTCATCGCAATATTATTTTTAAATATAAATTTATTTTAAATTTAATTAAATATTAATTAAATTTATTTTATTAAAATTTAATCAAAATAAAAAATTAAATAATTGTCATTTTTCTATGAAAAATAAACCTTATTTGATAAATGTTAGTTTACTGTTTAATGAATTTAACAATATAATTTATAACTTATATTATTAATTTAAATCTTTAATTATTTTAAATATATGCCAATCCAAACAAAATTATTGTGATTTCATTTGAAAGATATATTTTTAGAATTTTTATTTTGATTTATATTTATAATGGACCAAATTTTTAAATATATTATAAATAACTAAAATCATATTAATGTGATATAAAAATATATTTCTTTATAATTACATATTTTATTTTTCAAATATAATAGAAAAATATTTTGATTAACATGATCCTTCTATGTATTTTAATTTTTTTAACCATAATCATCATAGTATTCAAATATTGTCCATATACCTTCAAAGTGGCTTTTTCTTTTCTCATTTGAAGTCCCCATTTAGGACTTCGAGTATTTAAGGAGATTGTAATTAAATCACATGGTTTTTAAATTTCAATTGTCATCAAAGTTAACAATTAAATATTTTTTTTAAATAAAATTTGTTATTTTAGTCAAATCGAAATTAATAACTTTAATTAAAGGGAACTGTAATTAAATTATATGGCCTTTTATGTTTAAATTAAATCAAATAAAATTGATCAATTCCATTTTAATTTCAATTTGATTGAAACTCAATTTTAATCAATCAAGTTTTTATTAATTTTAATTTTCAGTTTGATCAATTTGATTTTGATTTTAAACCAAGTGGTGATTAGGTTCACACATCTTAAACTAATATTTTGTTTGGAAAAAGGTAAAAGAATGTAATATTTTATATGATTTTTAAATTTTTATAATTTTTTTATTATTTTAGATAAAAAAATAGTTGAAACTATTTAGAAGTTTTGAAAATAAAATTTTCTCAATCCATTGATTTAACTCAATAAGAATCCATGATTTTTTTTTCCATTAAAAAATCATAATTTTTAAACTTAAAAAAAAAAACCTTCCATTGTCTTGCAAAATCTCCTATAAACATAATATCAGATGATAGTTATCAAACTCAATTTACAGATTATCCAATTGAGAGACGAAATCGATGCCTCTTTTGTTCAATAAGTGGGTCATTATATATATAATAATGATGTTTTTAAATTTTATAAAAAAATTATTAAATAATATATAAATTATTTTAAAATTACTAATATACTATAATATAAGAAATAATCAATTAATTTTATTTATTATAAAAAATTGAAAAGTAAATATATTCTTGTATATAATAATTTAATATATATATATATATATATATATATGCATACAAAAAATAAAAAATTTATAACTTTCAAATTAACTCCATTTTTTATAGAAGAAATATTTTTCATTATAAAGTTACATGGCCTAGAGCTTAAAAATTAAAATGCTACAATCACTTCAATCCAAGCCCAAGCCCTAGTAGCTAAGAGCCCTACGGAAGAGTTGGGTGACCCGAAACGAAACCCAACTTCAACAGAGCCAGCATGAGCCTCCTTATTAGTAGCTCGCCACCGATAGCCTAAGAGAAAACTGCAACTCGACTTAAAATGAGCAAGGGAGAATAAATAACACACCAGCACAGGAGAGTGCTTAAGTGCTTCACACAAAATAAATTCTCCCCTGCTCAATGCCTTTAAACTTAGAGGAATCAGAGGAGAAATGCAGCAAAAAAAATGCCAGGAGAGAGCAGAGACTAGAATTAGTACCAGTCAAAATCAGAAAATAGACTTAGTAAATACAAGCTTTTCATACTTTTATAGGTAGGTCCTATCAAAGATTAATGATTATAATTAAATCATGTACTAAATAAAAATTTTTGAAGGAAAGATAACCACTCCTCTAATTATTACTGATTGTTATTGACAGATTTCCATGAAGTCGTGGATTTGAATTTTCTTATTGACATTTTAAAATAAACTTTTTTTTTTTCAAAGAAATGGCATGACAATTTCTATTATCTGAATCAACTCACCAAATCACGTGGGTTAATTAAAAACTGATAATAACCACTTATTTTTGATACATCAATTTCTTGTCCAACTAAAAACCTAACTCAATTGATTACTCTAAGCAATTCAGTGGGCTGGAACGAATTCAATGATACTGTGTAAGATGTTATCTTGTTCATTCAAGGAGTCAGTTGACTCAGTTTTATACCGGCTTTTCTTTCCATCGTTTCAAGAAGGTGGTTGTGATGTAACATGAAATTCTAATTATTTATTTCCAAATCACCTCTTATATTTTTAGAACTAACTTTTGCTTAAAGGTTTTTATTCTATTAAGAAGGGAAGATGATTGATTTGCCGAGGTTTTTTCTTGCAAATCAACTAAGCATTTATTATCTTTGAAAAATAAAAAGCAACTAAACGTGAAAATCAAGAGCCACAGTGTATAATGAACAGAACAAAACTGTTAATGAATGACAATTGCAAGACGGACTAGGCAAACAACAGAGTAAAATTTTACGTAGAACAATAATCTAAGTGCCAAGTTCAACATACATTGAAAGACTATCAGGCATCAAACATGTCCTCAAGATCCCCTTGGAATTGGATGATCACATATATTACATACAGATGCATTAGAAAATTGGTGACCAGCAAGTTTCAACTGCGATTGCTATTAATAATTACACTCATCTATTGCATACATGAATTCCCAATTAACTGAATTTCCCAAAAATCACATACAAAATTAAGCATTATTGAGTAACCCATCTCATATTTTTATAGGATATAATTTGACCCTTTAATCCCATTTAAAAACGTCTAATGTAGTACTATAAAGGTATTCATGTAAGTTAAAAACAAAAAAAGTTAATTAGACAGATATTACATCAAAATATCAAAAATACATACTGCGAATTTTTGCAATCTAATGCAGGAAAATTAGCCAACAAATTAAAGATCAACTATCACAATTCTCAAAGAAATTTACATAAAAAAAAAAAATGACTGTCACTGTTTCACACACTCGATTTTCTCACATTTGGATCAACAGAAGCAGTAATTATTATTATCCCTATAATCTGTCAAATCTGAACATGATAGATCAATTCTGAGAAATGCAAATAAATCTACGGAAAAAAAAGGACAAAAAAAAAGAGAAAGGAATTCAGTATCATTTGTTGGCTCAATTCGATCATTAATGAATATCAATAGTGCAAAATCCAGCTCAATTTCCTCGTCAATCAAATATATCGTAGTAATTGAAAGCCTTGATCAGCATTTATTATGCGCAAAAATGTTCAATTATGAGCAATTACAACAAACAGAACTACAGAAGCAAATTTACACTAAGAAACCTGAAACCCTGTTCGGATTATCTATCACTTTATTCAATGAGCAACCAAAGCATCATTATTCAACACAGTAATTAAAGAATCGTTATTATTATTACTAGAGTCCAGAACAGGGCTAGAAGGACCCAGATTGAGAAGTAGCACAGATCTAGTAGCCATGAGCTTCTTTCTTTTCAGGCATCGAGCATGATAGATCTTGCTGAGGAAGCAAGGAACTTCATCAGTGATGGAGATCTGAGGGTGGATCTGGGACGAGTAAACTGGGTGGGTAGAGAAGTAAGATATGGAGATGGGTTTGTGAGATCTGGCACTAATTTTGGAGTTTCGGAGTTGGGCAAGTGCTCCTGGCTTTAAATATCTGCAGAAGCATTCGCTCCCCCTCGTAGTGGATGGTGATCTTGAGGTGGGTTTCATTATCGTGAGGAAAATTATGCAGACAGAAAGAGAAAGAGAAGGAGAAGGGAAGGAGTGTGGTGTCGGTTTGTGAGAGTGGAGATAAAGAAGAGAAAAAAGTGGTTTTATTAATAAGGAGCGTTTGGGAGGCGGGAAAATAAAGGAGGGAAGAGGAGGCATTAGGGTTTAGAGAAGACTAGGGTTTTGAAATAGGGTATGGCGGGAATGCATGGAGAAGGCCGCGTCGCCAATGACTATTTTTGGATTTTGTTTCAAGGTTATCAAAACTCGAGATTTGAGACATGCATACGCATTCATTATTTTAAACATAGTCGTACACGTCATATATAGTGTTTATTAATAAAATTTTCACATAAATATACTTAAAAATTAAAAATTAATGCGATGATGAAATTTAGACTTTTACAATATAAATAATGTAATATTTTTTTATTAGATTTTTTTTAACATGAAATTAGAATTTCATTAAATTGTAATGGTAAGAGAGGGCTTTATGGCGCAAGCCCAAATCAAAAATACAAAAAAAAAAAAAAATTCATTAATCCCTAAATGAATCTTGCCATTTTTCCATATACAACTTTGGACACAATCTAAAATAATCTAACGCTCTTCTCTCTAGCAATATTTATCTAAGTATTATCTAGGGAAGGTCCAGCCGTTTTGGCCATTGACTCTTTTTCTACTGGGAAACTGACCGTACAAGAGTAATATGAATACTAAAATTATTAAAATTAAGTGCGATGCGTAAAATTTACCTGATCAAGGTGAGAAAAAGTCAGAGCGTAAAAACACTATTATCAGTAGCATTTTAATGTCCAAAGCGCTATTAAAAATAGCGTTCCAAAATAATTTCATCAAACAATATTAAAACGCCACTAATAATAGCGTTTTAGTATAAAAACGCTACTAATAATAGCATTTTGATTCAACATGCTAGTGACACTAACATTTCTACTAAAACGCCACTGATAATAGCATTTTGACATCAATTTTCTACCAAAACGCTAATATGAGTAGCGATTTCCACAAAGCATTCCTTTTTTTTTTAACTTATTCTTTTTTTTAATAACTTATTTTTTTTAAAATATAATAGTTTTATAAATTTAAAATATTAAAGTGTAAAATTGTATTTGTATTAAATTAACAAAAAATATGTAGTATAATTTTTATTAAAGTGTAAATAATTATTTTTATATATTTAAGGAAATTAAATGTTAAATGTAAAAGGGTATTGTGCAATTTCAAATTACTAGAAATTTTATGTGAAAAAAATAAAAAAATATATACTATAATTTTTTAAAAAAGTATGTGAGTTTTATAAAATAAAAATATTATTTGAACTAAATTTTTGAATAAAAATTTAAATTGTAATTATTAAAAGAATAATTAATTTTATAGATTTAAAGAAATTAAATGTTGTACAATTGAATGGAAAGTATTTAGCATCCTGAGGCCACACTCATATAAAAATTTGTAATAATTAATACAAGTTAAAAAAATTAAAATTAAAATTGAAATTTATAAGAAATTAAGTAAAATTCGTTGCTTTAATATTAATTTTTATTCTTATTATAATTAGAAATAATTTATTTTGTTGATAGCAATTAATAAATTTAAATTTTAAAAGAAATGAAATTATTATTTATTATGTGTTAGCATGTATAACAATATAAAATTTAAATATTGTAATTGATTTTCAGTTAGTGCCAAATTAAGTTATTAAAAATTTGTAGGAAATTTAATTGTGCAAAAAATATAAAAATTGTCACTAACATATTGTAGCAATTGACTTAAAGCGAGAAATAACTTGAGAGAAGTTTTCATAATTAATATATAAATGATAACAAATGTTTAAATCAGTCATGTGCCACAACCAGGTCTTCGTATATGCCATCTCGGTTGAAGAACTCGGTGTTCTCCCCCTTCTTAGTGTTCTGTTGGATGACCTTGTGCATCTTTGGGTTGGCTAGCTTGCCCTTGATGTTGTCCCGATGATTCCCCCCCTGCAGTATAATGCACAGCACTTTGTTCATGGTATCCAAATAGACCCGCAGCAGATGGAATATGGCCTAAGGCACCAGAATGATATGGTGCAAAGTATTGTTCTGACCCATATCCACTAAATTGACGTGACGTATACTGTGATGGCCCAACGCTTGATGGTCTGCCAAATGGAGCAAATAAGCCGCTGAATGGTGTTTGCGGCTATTGACTCTCAGTAAAGTCGAATGTGCTTCTGTTTTGCATTTGAGTTTGATATGACATCCATGGTGCTGATGGGCCAGGCATTGATGGGGTAGCCATCCAACCAGTGTAATGAGCAGGGTCAGATAGTGCAGGAGCCGAGGGAATAGGATCAGAATGATCGGTGATGTGATGCGATAAGGGTGGAATCGGCGGTGGGGGCAAAGCATCATCGGGAGGAGAGTTTGGGCCTTGCGGATGTTGTGACGTCGGCGGGGCGTGATCGGCGTCGTGCTGCTCTATGTGAGGGCTCAGGCTGGTTGATGGGTTGGTCCTCTTCTAATTCATCATTAAAGGTTGTTGCTTGAGGTGCGGATTGAGGAGGTGGCATTTGGCAAAGCCGACTTTCTTCCTGTAGAGCAATCATCATTTTTCTTAATGTATGTTTAACTTCAGCCACATTTTCTGTTGATGAGTTCTGTAATTTTAGCAAACAATCCTCAATTGCATCCTCCTGTAAAAATATGAAGTCCATGTATTATGTTACAGTTTTGTGTTAAATACTGTAATTAAAAATTATTATTACTAAGTATTTAATAATGAAAAAATATGTATTGTAAATGATTACCATACAACCAATGGCAGCTCCACTTATTGAGATCTAACGTCTTGCAACTCGACGATACCACTCCATATATTCAGAATGATGGTGGAGTGGTTGTGCCATTTCTTGCCCTTGAATAATGTAATGTTCTCGCCTATTCCAACGATTAATGTACGTCGCATGGTGGTGCGCCCAATTACTCTCACTAAATCGGAGAGTAATCTCATGTAACTCATCTGTTTGCATCGGTCGTCGTGGAATAGGTAGGGCCAAACCAAACTGCCTCATCACTCTATCAGGTTGGTGCCATTCAATAATATGGAAGCAAATTAATGGCACCACTGCCTTCCATATGGGACGGCCCTGTATGCACATATCGGGCAGCTCATCCAACAATTCCTCATTATATGGTTCCCATGTAATCTGCAAGTGAAAATGAGCAAAACATGAAGTATTAAATTTGCAAAACATAAAGTGATTAATATAGGAAAAAATATAACACTATTTTAAGTCAGATTTTGAGAATTTTGATTTACATCTTCAGGTCGCATTCGATCAAGATTGTACCGAATTTGTTGTAGTACATGGGTTGTAACTTCAGTGATCTGTCGAGCTCTACTCCACCTGTTAGTTGATAAGAAAATTTGAAATATAATGCAACAAAAATCAATTTTTTGATTGTTTAATGGAAAAAAATATAAATTTAGTTACATACCTAGCACCTAGGGGTGCATCATGAGGTGCCGATGGATCTCTTATTGATGGAGAGATTATTTTAAACCTCTCCCAAGCCCAGATTTGCAATATGAACAGGGGTCCTGAAATCTCCTTTGCTTCAGTAACTGCAACACGACAAAGCTCATGATAAAGGAAGGCTAAGCAAGCTCCAACCCAACTGTATGTCGCAGCTTACCTCAAGTCTTCTAATAGGGGTAGGAACATCAAGTTCACATGTGAGTTTGTCTTGTTGGGAAATATTGAACCGATGAGTCGTAATATGAATGCTCTTGCATGCCATAACACTGTTAAATCATCAGCTTCATGTGGAATAGCTCCAAACTCATCAGTTAGCCATGATAATTTTAATGTATGTCCTCGAATCATTTCTGGAGGTGGTCTAGCTCCCAACAAGAGCTCACAAACTTCTGGCCATTCGGCTCGTGACATTTCAGTTACTGTAGAACCATGTATTGGCAATCCGATGATAATGCCAACATCTTGAAGACTGATTGTGCACTCCCCAATTGGCATCATAAATGTATGAGTTTCCGGTCGCCATCGCTCTACAAAGGCACTAATAAGGTGCCAGTTAAGGGGAAAAAATCCTAATATAGCAATTCCAATAAATCCAGAATCGTGGAGATGAGGAACAATTCGGTCATCAATGTCAGCATGCAATATGTTCCCCTGCCTTCTACACGTAAGCACCTCATGCTCCATTGTACCAGTCCAAATCCCTTCAGAACGGTGTTGTGACTGGAGTCGTAGAAGCTCTAGATCAATTGGACCTGGCATAAGGTAATCTCTTCTTGTTTGTTGATTAGCCATACCTATTCATTATATTAAATATACATTTTCATTTTGTATTTGTGACAGGCAAAACAATGCACATATTTTCCTTATACAGTAAATAAAACATGAATGGTAAAAAAAATATTTAATACACGTATTAAACAGTATAAATAAAAATTTATCATTCAATGCATTAATTAATAAGTCTACATTACATAGTCAATGCAAAGATAAAAGTACATCATTGTTTACTAAATCAACTAATTAGGTCAGTCTGACTATTTGATTTACAGGACATGATCTAATTAGCTCGTCATAAATATCTTTCTCCAATGTGTAGTCGATTTTAGGTAAACAGGGCTTTACCAGAGTATGTTTCTTCCTATCACGCATTTTTATACCACTCGCACGACACATTGTCCTTGTAGCGACCCAATTAGCATATTCTTTGACAAATCCTTTAAGAAGTAGTAAATATGATGGGGTACGGTTAGCTTCTAATTTTCGCCATACACTGTCAAGTATACCTTTATCCTGGACACAACTAAAAGCTGACTTTAAAACCAAATATCTAGGTTTATCTGTTAATAGCTCTCCTTCCCATATGATTTGTTGAATTAGCCCATTCACCCTTATCATATGCTTAACAATGCAGAGTAGGTAATCTCCTGTAGTTGATAGTGTTACTTTCATAGGTAGATTAATCAAATTCCTAATTAAACCATGTACTCTTGCTCGCTGTTGTTGATTGACAATTCTTTTCGGAGTGCGCATTATACGAGCCATTATTTTATCTAAGTCATAAACAAAAGAGAGCATAAATAAATATATACGAAATAAATCATAATGCAGTAATTATATTAAATAATGCAATAATTTAAGATAAAATTGAAAAATACGTAACCTAACAACAGGGGGGTAATAATACACATAAAATGAAAACATAATAATGAAAACTGTGTCCAACAATTTATGATAATAACACAAAGTATTTGAAAATAGTGTCCTTCAATGGATTTTAGACGGATCCCCTCTTTTTTGAATCACCATCCAATCCATTTCATTCGTCTTCCTTAAAGAAGTTGGTCTTCCTTTAGACCTTTTCCGATTTGGGTTAGGTATAAGGATTGGATCATTGTCTATTGGCCAATCATCATGATGTCCAAGTGCATGAGCACTTAAGCATTCGTTCCAATGTATAATAATTTGAAATGTATTGCTCATAATTGATTGACATTGATTGGCATGCTGTTATGACATGAGAACATGGAATACGTATCTCTTGAAACTTCTTGCATGTGCATGTCCTCTCATCAAGTTTGACGATGTGGTTGTCCCCAGTTCTATCCTTCCAAACTTCAAATTCACCACAATCGCGATTAAATAATCGAACATTAAGTGAGTTTGCTTCATTCAAATTTTCATTCAAAATTTGACGACATGCTGGGGTTAAGTTGAAGCCCAACTGCAATTGTTCGCGGAAGGTCGTGCAGCGTGTGTCAAAATATTGGACAAATTGGAAAAATATTTTCTCTACCATTATAGTTATTGGTAGTGCACGAATCCCCTTAAGCATTCCATTAACTGACTCAATGGTATTTGTTGTCATGGAGCCATACATTTTTCCTCCATCATGAGAACGTGTCCATTTCTCCAATGGTATATTTCTGGCCCATTCAAACTTATCTGGATTCTCGCTCTTGATTGTGTCCATGGCATCATAAAATTTCTTTTTCTGAATTTGGTGAGCTGTTAAAAAAACAAATTGACATTTTTGTATTATATAACATTGAAAATGCAATTAATGCTTGCAAAAATAATATTATTTGGCAAAAACTAACCTGCCTTTCGGAGAGCTTCTTTCATGTCAGGATTTTTAAACTTCATGTTATAATTGCTCAGTACGTGTCTTAAGCAGTATCGATGATGTCCATTAGGAGGCTGCCACCAATCTTGCTGCATTGCTTTTTTTATGGCAATATGTCTGTCTGATATAACACAAATATCAGAACGATCAGTCACAAACACCCGTAAACAAGACATGAACCAATCCCAGTTCCTTGTATTTTCGCAATCAAATATTGCTCATGCAATAGGAAAAATATGGTTATTGCTGTCCAGTCCCGTAGCACAAAATAAACACCCTTTGTACTTTCCATATAAAAATGTGGAGTCTATAAAAATAACTGATCGACAGTGCTTGAAACCTTCAATTGTTTGTTTGAATGCCCAAAACATCCTATCGAAAACCCGATTCTCAGGTTTTAATTTATTATTAACAAACAGAGGGTCATCTTCAATCAAGAACGAAGAATCGGGGTTGTGTTTGCACAACGCAAGCAGGAATTGACGCAATCTTGTAAAAGATTCCTCCCAACCACCAAATATCTTAACAACTGCATCGTGTCTAGCCTTCTACATCTTCCGATAACTCAGCATATATCCAACCTTATTTTTTATTTCTGCTTGTAACGCAGATATCTTCACATTTGGCTGTTCTTGTACAATTGCTAGGATGAAATCAGATATAAATTTGCTATCCAATTGCCTATGATCTTGTGAGATTGATGGATTAACACATGTATGGGGTCCGTTATATCGAGTAATTTTCCATATATCAGATCCTTCCCGACGAGATGCACGCATTCTACACTTACAATTGTTGTTTCTATATTTGCACCTTATAGCATACGTTTTGCTCTTTGTCTCATCATAAGAAAAGTCATGGTGCCTAAGTAAATGATATTCTTTGGCAGCTCTTTGGACAGCCTCTCTAGATGGAAATGTCATTCCAACTTCAAACTCATTCGATGGATCCCACATTGAACTATATTGCGGTTTTGACCATGGATCAACTGTTAGCAATGAAAAATCTAATTCACGATGGGTGGAGGATGGACAATAGGCATTATTGGGTTTGCAACATGAGTGTTATAGTATGAAGGCAAGTTGACTACTACCTCATTATCATGCTCAACATCCAGATTGAAGTCTGCCTCATCACTATCAATCTATTGTTCATCAGAATCCTCTTCATCGACACCATTATTAGGGCAATAATGACTATCAGAAAAGTATGATTCGTTTGAATCGTACACCTATCGACGTTCACAAATTTCTTCAGATTCATTGATAACCCCCAAAACTTTATCCTCAAATGTACTACTATCAAGTTCAGACGATTGATAGCGAACAACTACCTCATCAGTAGTACCAACATTTGATGGTCCCGCTTCATCAACAACATTTCTAGATGCATCCGGTCAAAAAATATCAATATATAATTCTATCGATGACATACCTCCAATTTCATCAATAAAATTAAACATAATATTTACATCATCATCGTTAGTCAAACCCATACAGTCCCATTTTATTGAACCATCTCCTTTAATGGGTTGTCTGAAAAAGATATTCGATATAAATTCACACCCAGCTTCAAGATCAATTGCACGTACTATTTTCATACCTAAAGTACCAAAATCCATGCGTCTACCAATAGTAATGACTGTTGATGAACCCCCACAATAGTCGCAGCCTTCACCATCAATAATAATTTCTCCATCCCAATATAAGGTAGCAAAAGATGGAATTGACATTTTTCTGATTAAATAAGAATCTTAGTTATTTGAATGACACATAAGAAAAATTATAATTAATAGTATTGCCTAACTTTGTAAAAAAAAAAAAGGAATTCAAATAAATATGCAGTTTGGTTCTTTCTTTCGGCCAAACCTATTAAATTTTTAATTCAAATCTAAAATTTTTTTAAAAAATCAAACCTAATGCTGCTGCGGTTTGATTCGGTTCACCTAAGAAATTCTATAAGTACTCGGATAAACAGTCCGGCTCACCTCATATATTCAACTATATGTGTTGAAAAAAAATAATAAAATGAATCGAACCAATTTGGTTTTCTGGTTCGATTCATTTAATTATTTTTTGATTTTCTAAATTTTCATAATCGATTAGGTTAACCACAAATATTCAATTATTTTAATTTCTTTTATTTTTTTATTTTTGTTTGAACTATCAACTTAATAATGTTCATTTATATTATATATTCTCTACATTATTTATTATAAAATATTATAAATACTATTTTGCTTGAAATTTTTTCTTCTTTCTATAGTTTTTACATTAAATATTTCTAATCTACATATTCAACTACTATATTTTAAAATATATATATATTATGTTTTAACTAATATAAACTTTATTTCGGCTATTTATGGTATTTATTAAATTTTTTTAATTATATTCAGAATATAATATTATATTATCTCTTTTATTTTATTCTTTAATATAATATATTATAAACTAAATTTCCTATTATTTTTCTCTTTTTTCACTAACTTTTACAATTTTTCAAAGTATACATATATATATATATATTCCTTTCGAATCTTAACCTAGTACTAATTTTTTTTTCAATTAAACCACTTCTTAGATTAAATTAACTTTTCCTATTATCCTTAAATTTCTAATTTACATTAAATTTATTTTCTTCCATAATTAAACTTTTTATTAAGAATATACTATTATCTTATCTATTTCATTTCATTCTTTTATATAATATATTATAAAAGAATTTTCCTATTCATTTATTCTTTTATATAAAATTTTATATTTTTAATAAATTTCATCATTTATCAAAATATTATAATATTATTGATATATATATATATATATATATATATATATATATATATATATATATATATTGTTAAAAGATATTTCCTTTAATTTTTAAGATTATCTATAAACTAGTTAAAAATTATAAAAATTAAATATATATTATTCAAAAAAATTCATTTCAAAATATTAATAATAAATCACTCATTTTTCTTCTAATATATGACAATATCACCTAATATTTGTAAAATATTACTCAACAACTACGTATAAATGCATGCATATTTAAACAAATATTTCATCAATTTTCTACAAATATAAATATATTAAACACTCAAATATTTAAATATAATATATATTTATTTCCTTAAATATAATATACGTACCAGGGATACAAAGCACAACAAAATTTCTTGGTCCACTGAACACCTCCACCACCTGCTTCAACAAGCAGTTCCGCGAGAAGGGAGAAGCAGCTTGGACATGGGAGAAGAAAGGGAGTAAAAGAGAGGGACGAATGAGAGAGACGAGAGAGGCAGTTGGTGGTGTTTAAATCGGGGTTGAGTGGGAGCTTGGGGAGCTTGGGACGCTAGTTTGAGAAGCGTCCTCTGTTCATTCTGCCTTGACGAGATGCGACGGGACGCCACGGGCACGCGACGCAGGCGACGGGGCTGCATAACCGACTGGTGCAGAGAATATCTGCTGCACGCTGGCACCGATAGCGTCCTACATTTGGACGCTTGTATTACTAGCGTCCCGCACTTGGACGCTTCTGTCACTAGCGTCCCGCTCTTTGGACACTTGTATTACTGGCGTCCCGCACTTGGACGCTTCTGTCGCTAGCGTCCCGCTACTGCTGCATGCTTCTTTGACTAGCGTCCGGCCTTCGTGGCTCTCTGCACGCTATCATTGATAGCGTCCCACTCCAAAACGCTATCTTAACTAGCGTCTCTATTTTCTCCCCACCCCGTTTCGGTAAAATTTAGATTATTGATCCTTTTTCCGTATTTTCGTTCTCACGGCACACTTCTACGGTAATTAACCCCTTCCTACTCCTTTTCTTTAGGTAGTATTTTAGTCTTTTAGCTACTTTTTTCTTTTGTTTCTTCTAGTTTTCTCGTCATCTCCAATTATGGAGTCTTAGTACTCCTATTTTTGATGGAATTTTGTTGGTTTGGGTGAAGAAGCTTTATCAGTTGAAAATGGCTTCCTCTGCTGTTTGCTATGAAGCTTCTTGGAGCAGGTTTGTTGGCAGTTTAAGAGGTGAGTACTTGGTCACGTTGCCATGCCCTTTCCTAGATTCATCTGACACTGACCTTTGTCTAAGGTTTTTTTTTTGGTTTGTTGCATTTTCTTCATTTCCTTTATACATGAATGGGTTGAGCAATAAGGAAATCTATATTTGAGTGAGGTGTTTTGATCTTCCTCTAGCTCTAATGTTGTTGCATTTCCTCTATAATTTTTTATGTTTTCTAGCTGCCATGCTGTTTTTCTATTGGATGATTAGTGAAGAAGTTATTGATGATGGTGAAATCGATAGCGACAGTAATGAAGATTGATGATTTAGGTCTCACCCATTTTAGCAAAGATCCATGGGTGTTAAGGTTTGAGAATCCATTAACATTATGTTTGGGCCTCTTCCTAGGCATGAGTTGGACATTTATGTAGCTTTATATGTTTTTTAGTGGCTTAGGCCTTATGTAATGAAATATAATTTCTGGTAAAAGAAAAAAATTAACATTGCCTACTAAAGGAGTAGAGGGAGTTAGATGTGAAATCTCCACAAGCATGATAGGAAAGAATTTTGAATCCGTAAAGTTTTGCCACACAACACCATCAGTAGCTTAAAAGGTTAACCCATATGCAAATCCACATCCAAAAAATCAAAGCCCGTCCGTCCACAGCTTAAACAAAGGATACCAACAAAAAGATATCCAAATTCGAAGAGAGCACTTTAGTAATTAAATCATCATTTCCTCTGTCACTTGAGAATATAATGAGCCCATCAATAGTCTAAGCTTCTCATGTTAAGACATCCTAGTGAGGACAATAAAGTCAGTTTCAATGGAGGCGCTGGAAACCCCTCTAGATGTCATCCTCAACATATTAGGCTCCTGTTTCTCTAATTCGACCATGGCAGCTCCCAAAACAGATCTTTGTCTAAACATCCTCACCATGCAAGCTACTGGATTTACAAGACAAACTGATCAAACCCAAAAACTTTAGACAACCAAAATAGGGGAAGGGAGGGGAACCCAGTTATCAGCAAAGAAACCACCATCCCCTGTCTAGAAGGAAAGGGATGACCACCGGAGACAGGTGCTCAGCTAAACCTGAGAAATAATGAAACTTGAAAAGAAAAAGGATATTCTCTAGTTTTTTGTGATTATGTGAAACTATAAATCAACTTTCAATTAAATATATATTATTTACATTGAAATTAAACTCCGCCTAAGTAGTTTGCACTTAGCCGGTCCCATGCCCGGATAAAGGAGGAAGGTTGCGGTAGGTGACAACCAGCGTAAAAATTTCGTCACACCTTATGATATGGATTCAAATGATATAAATGTTGGGGCGTCCTCTACTTACGACGCGCTACATCGGAGCCCGGGTGTAGTGAGAAATATGCAAGGGTGTAGAGCGTTCAACGAAAGCGACGCGCCATGCCGGCACCCGGGTGTGGTGTTAAGTGAGGAAGGGTTCCCACATCATGGACGAGTGTGGGTAAAGAAGTTAGTCCATAGGACAGATAATAGAAAAGATAGTGGAACAGAACACAAGATAGACATAGAAAACAATAGAAGATATCATAGAAGGAGACTAATTAGGACAAAACAAGATAGGAAGAGGATCAGGGTTGGTACTTGGAATGTTGGATCACTTACAGGAAAATTAATAGAGCTTGTGGATACCTTGGAAAGGAGAAGGGTGAATATTGCTTGTATTCAGGAGACTAAATGGGTAGGAGAGAAAAGCAAGGAAGTGGGTAATTCAGGATACAAACTGTAATTTACCGAAAATGAAAGAAATAAGAAAGGAGTGGGCATAATCATAAACAGGACATTAAAAGACGTTGTAATAACTATGAAAATAGTAGGAGATAGAATTACACTAGTAAAGCTAGTACTAGAAGGAGAAACAATAAATATAGTTAATGCTTATGCCCCACAAATAGGACTAGATAGTGAGAGTAAACAAAGGTTTTGAGATGATATGGATGATTTAATGCAAAGCATACCGAATGAAGAGAGTGTTTTCATTGGTGGAGATTTGAATGGACATGTAGGAAGTGATAGGTAAGGTTATGAGAATGTTCATGGAGGTTTTGATTTTAGCAGTTGAAATGAGGAGGGAAAAAGTATCTTGGATTTTGCTATGGAAAAAGTACCTAATACTAGCAAATACCTACTTTATAAAAAGAGAGTCACATTTAGTGACTTTCAAAAGTTGGCAACATAGAAGCCAAATTGACTTCCTTTTAACCAGGAAGACAAATAGAGCTCTATGCAAAGATTGCAAGGTCATTCCAGGAGAGGCTTTAACCAGTCAACATCGGTTAGTAGTCTTGGATGTCAAGTTTATGAACAATTCAAGTAAGGTCATAAGAAATAGTGTAGCTTGAACAAAGTGGTGGGAGTTCGAAGGAGTAAAGCAAGTGAAGTTCAAAAATGAGCTTCTCGAGTCCGAAGCATGAAAGCTGGATATGGAGGCCAATGATATATAGATACAGATGGGATCAAAGATTGGAGAAGTAGCTAGAAAAGTACTTGGAGAGTCTAAAGGACATGGACCACCCTCAAAAGAGAGATGGTGGTGGAATGAGGAAGTATAAAAGGCAGTGAAGAGAAAAAGAGAATGGTATAAGAAATTACCTAAATGTGATAATAATGAGGCATATGAACAGTACAAGATATCAAAGAAATAGGCAAAAAAGGCAGTTAGTCAAGCAAGAGCACAGGCCTTTGAAAAGTTATATGAGAAACTTGGAACTAAAGAAGGGGAGAAAGATATTTATAGATTAGTAAGGAGGAGAGAAAGGAAATGTCAAGATCTCAATCAAGTTATTTGCATTAAGGATAAAGAAGGAAAAGTGTTGGTAAAAGATGAGGACATTAAAGAAATATGAAAAAATTATTTTAATGATCTCTTTAATAATAGTTAAATGGTAATAGCGTGAATATAGACTATAGAACAATAGAAAAGAATGTGAATTATACTAGAAGGATTAGATCTTTAGAAGTAAAGGAAGCACTTAAGAGAATGAAAGTGGGTAAAGCCTGTGGACCTGATGGAATACTAATTGAAGTGTGGAAGTGTTTGGAAGATATAGGAGTGGCATGGTTAACTAAATTATTTAATAAGATTCTAAACTCAAAGAAAATGCTTGATGAATGGAGGAGGAGTATTTTAGTACCTATTTTTAAAAATAAGGGAGACATATAGAGTTGCTCAAACTATAAGAGAATTAAACTCATGAGCCATACTATGAAGTTGTGGGAGAGAGTTGTGGAGAATCGACTACGTCATGATACTTCTATCTCTCTCAATCAATTTGGCTTCATGCCCGGTAGTTCAACTATGAAAGCGATCTTCCTCATTAGAAGCTTGACGGAGAAATATAGAGATGTGAAGAAAGATCTACACATGGTTTTTATTGATTTGGAGAAGGCTTATGATAATGTTCCAAGAGATATCTTATGGAGTGTGTAAGAACAAAAGAGGGTATCTATTAGGTATATACAAGTGTTGAAAGATATGTATGAAGGAGCAACTACTATTGTGCGCACAGTGGGAAGGGACACAAGAGATTTTTCGATCTCAATTGGATTACCCCAAGGATCAGCTATAAGCCCTTACCTTTTTACATTAGTTTTAGATGAATTGATGAACATATACTAGAGAGTATTCCTTGGTACATGATGTTTACGGATGATATTGTTCTGATAGATGAGAAGTGAGAAGGAGTTAATAGAAAGCTAGAGCTTTTGAGAAGTACTCTAGAGTTAAATGGCTTTAAGTTAAGTAGAACGAAGACAGAATACATGCATTGCAAGTTTAGTGAAGGCCAAACTGGTAATAGGGAAGGAGTTAGTTTGGATGGAGTGGTACTGCCCTAAAGTAATTACTTTAAATATCTCGACTCAGTCCTTCAAGTAGATGGGGGATGTGAGGAGAATGTTAGTCATAGGATTAAAGCCGGATGGTTGAAGTGGAGACGTGCCACGGGAGTTTTATGTGATCGCAAGATTCTCAATAAGTTGAAAGGAAAATTTTACCGTACAGCCATACAACTGGTTATGTTATATAGTAGTGAGTGTTGAGTACTGAAGGAGTCGTATCCATCTAAGATAAGAGTTGCAGAGATGATAATATTAAGGTGGATGAGTTGCCATACTAGACTAGATAAAGTTCGTAATGAGAGTATTAGAGAAAAGGTAGAAGTGGTGCTAATTGAAGATAAGTTAAGAGAAGGGAGATTGAGGTAGTTTGGTCATGTGAAGCGTGGACATACGGAGGCTCCAGTTAGACAAGTAGAGCACGTTAGGTTAGAGGATAGAAAGAAAAAAAGGGATATACCTAAATTGACTTGGAGAAGAGTAGTACAACATGACCTAGAAGCATTACACATTTATGAGGATTTAACCCAAAATCATTTAGAGTGGAGAAAGTGAATCCATATAACCGACCCTAAATTTTTGGGATAAAAACTTAGTTGAGTTGAGTTGAGTTGTATTTACATTGAATTAGCAAATTTGCAAATAAAAAATTTATCTATTTTATTATTCGATTTAAAATTCAAACCATAATCAATAAAATGCAAAGCAAATTAATCAACTTGGGTATTAAGTTAACTCTTGGGATTAATATAATTTTTCTAGCACTTGTATACAAATATATCGTATTAAGTGTTAGTAAGTAGTACTCACCTTTTTTAATAAAACACATGTTGTAATAATTTGAAATTTTAAATATATGCAATTAAATCTTGATTGAATACTTAAATTAACATCAATTTCAAATGTTTTATATAATTAATAAAATTATAATATTTACAAATTTGATAAAAAGACAGTTTTTTTTTTAATAATCCTTTTGGATTTTAAATATTATTACCCAATAAATATTTCATTCTAACACATATTTGGCTCATGAAGCTAGAAAAGGATTACATTGTTATCATTTGTGTGATAAGTAATCCTTCTGTAGCTTCCTATTGAAAAAAAAAAAACTTTATTTTTATAATTTTACTCGTAGGATCTGAAAAGATACACATGGAGCAAGTGGACCAGAAAATTTCATCATTTCGATCAAACATGCGACAACTAACAAATAAAACTGTGCAAATACAGCTGTGTAGAAAGAAAATACTGATCGTTGGTCATTAAACGCCATTAAACATACACTTCATTTCTCATTTGCTCATTGCGTGCTTCTTCAATAATGAGTTCCATTTGATTTCTTAAAAGAATTCACTTGCAATTCCAATCCCGAATTCGTTGAAACTGAAATTGAAACCAATACAAATGGAAAATGACTTAGAGGTATATGTATTCAACACTTACTAGAGGGTAGCGAGGTAGTAGTAAAGTGGGAAGAGCTGGGATTAAAATTGGGATTGAAATCGACTTTCTTCAATGAGGTTGCTACGTTTTTTTGCAACTTTGTCTTTTTCCATCAAAAACCCAAACTTCCCCCAATATCAAAACGATGAAGATTGAGATACAGAAAGGGAAATTGTCTTGGAAGATTACGAATTTTCGGCGCAAAAGAAAAGAAGAACAAAAATAAACCAATATAATATTAAAAAACCCAAATCTATTACTTCATATATGACGATTATATATTATCATTTCTAAACCAGCGATTTTGTGGCAGACTAGAGGTTAAATGGAGAAATTATAATTAGCTGAGTTGTTGATTGGTTAGGGAGAGTTGAGAACCGTTATGGATGAGCTGGAGTTGTTAGTGTAATCTGTTTCATTTCTGTTATAAATACTTATACATTAGAGTTGTAAATCATATAATAAGATACTAATAGTTTCTTCTATATGATTTTTTCTTTGTGCTTCTCCCCTTTCTCCATTTCTGTTCTTCTACAAGTTCTAAAACTCCAGTTTGCAACAATGGTATTAGAGCAAGTTGATTCCAAGTCAGCACTGCAGGTTCTACCAGATTGTGGGGAATGGTTTTCCACCAATCATAAGCATCCCCCTGTAACAAAGACACTGAGTATTCAAATCTGAGCTCCTCCGTGCAATGCAATTTCTTGAATACCCTATCCATCCTCTCTAACCATTGTTCAGCCTCTAGAGGATTTACTGTCCCCTTGAACTCTGTAGCCCCATATTTCATCAATTTGTCATACTGTCTAGTAGGAGACTGTGGTTGTACCACTGGTGTCTGTATTGGGACTTGAGTAGGCACATTACCAGCCATTTGTTGAAACATTGCAGCCATCTGCTGAGCGACGAAGCTGCGATGCTGCGGTGGTGCGGTGAACCACTGACATTATGTAGGCCTGGGGCATCCCCTTGCACCTCAGCCTCAATAGATTGATCAACTGAACGATCACCCTCTTCCATAGTCAATTCGAGGATTTTAGATCTCCTGAACCAATAACACAAGGAGATTTCCTCCCGTTAGTGCATATTTATAATGTAATGTACTGTATGTATCAAACAATGATATTGAGCAGTTGTACTATGAAGAAAGAATATTCAAGTAACAGGTGAAAACAGAATTTAAAAACTTTGCTCTGATACCACTAAAACATGTCACACCCTACCCCTCTGTAAGGCATAACATGATCCCGTAGTATACCTAATGAATTACTAACTCCGTCTACTGATAATCCATTAAATACACTACAAGGGATTTTAAAAACTTTTCTTACTTCTTTTATAGTGGTGAGCACTATTTACAGGTGTTAAAAACCTTTTTGAACTGAAGTGATAGAACTAACACATTTGAATTATTTGGAGTTTCTGTAAAAATTTTAGCAGAGTGCCATCTGTATTTTGGATAAAACAGTTCTTCAGAAAACCTGTAAAAAGCACTTCAATAGATTTCCAAATCTCAACTCCAACATTTTTCTCAACACAACACATTTCTCAACTCAATTTCACAGTGATTTTTCAAAGACTGATATAAAAGAAATATAATACAATTTTTACAAGCCAAAATAACTCATAATTATTTTACAACTTCAATGTACAATTTTTATTTACAACTGCTCAAAATCAACAACAATATGTACATATAGTGAACATACATTACATTACAAAATACAAAATATTGGTATACTCATTATACCCGGTAGTCTCTCGCTGGAGGTACTAGCAGCCTAGTCTGCTGCCCTGTCTGTCTGTCTACCTGCGACAGCAATAAAAAGCTATCGCTGAGACAATGTCTCAGTGGTGCACAACATTAACCAAATACAATTTAAATCACAATTCATAAATCATATAAATAGTGGATACTTAAAACCATAGTTAATTTCAAGACAATAATTGTCAACCAGAATTTAAACTCCATTTCTCAACATCACAATAAAATTCAATAAGTCAGATCATGGTTGAATTCAAAAGACAGTATATGTCAATAAGAGTTTAAATTCATTTCACAATCTCACAATACATATCAATAAATCACACACAGCTTTAATCATGTTCCCAAGTTCAATTCATCCCAAAAGCCGATGGCTAATGAGGTATTCAATTCATCCCAAAAGTCAATGACTAATGAGGAATAACATAGCTAGCTAGCAAAAATATGAGTACTCATTCTATTCGTCCTCAACAGGCACACACCTCAACACTTCAGCCAGAGAGGGAATTCAATTCATCCCACTAGACAAGCTAGCGAGGAATACAATCAATGTACATGATAGCTGTGGTTTCAAACCAATTACAGTGCTTTTCAATCAATAAGTATCCATCAAATATCTTTCAAACCATTTTTTTCACAATTTCACAACTTAAAATAATAATATGCAAATAGTCATAATTTATTTCAATTGAAAATAATTCAAAAGAAATAGTTGTTGTGCACAAACCTTTGATAATTGTCTCCTAGTCTGGACTCAGTGTTTCCTTCCCTTTCCCTGAGTCTTTGGTAACTGAGAAACACAATTTGAAGTGTTTCAGTACTAAATTAAACTGTCTCTAACGATAATGTTCGATAAGTAATTCACTGAAGGCTATTATTTGCTCAATCACCTAATATACCGACCCTCGATGCATTTTAGGTAAATTAGGTTTTAGTATCATTAATATGTCACATTCGATAGGGTTTTAGGGTTGGTATGTTTTACCAAACTCATTTCCTTGTTTAGTGCATTTTAATGCAACTTACTGGATTCCGGGATACTAGTTTGACCTAGTCGGACGACCTAGTTCCCTCGGTTTTCGGGTTTCGGTCAAAACTACAAACTTGTAGATCTATGTCTTATTGCACGCCGGGCAAAATTTCAGGTCAATCCGAGTTATGTAGACCAAGTTATGGTCATTATACTATTGCTGGTCAAATGGCATCAAATTAGGTCAATTTTAGGTCAATTTTGTCAACTTTGGTTCGGGCAGTTTTTGGACCCGAACTTGTGCAAGCTTTTTTACTTGCTTCTGGTCATTTATGGGCTTTGGTGTCTTCATAAGACTTGTAGGTATGGGTCTTAACTATCCATGGTTAAAATTTCAGGTCAATTGGACCTGTTTTGAGTGAGTTATGGCCTAAACACTAACTGCTGCCCAAATGGTCAGTTTTCAGGCCTCACTTGCACTTAATCCGAATTGGTCATTTTTCATGTCACCTTGCAAGCAGAATTTTGGTATGCTTTCTCAATGAAAGTTGGCACATTTTGTGCCTAGTTTCACCTCCAATTGGTTTCATACCAATTGAGGTTACACATTTAAAGTTATAGGCTAAAATGCATACTGCCCTTAATTACCTTGCTTAAACATACCTCAATTACACACTTGCATTACTATATGTCCACTTCCCTTACCAATTCTGTTTTGGTTCATTACCAAAACCATATTCCACTTTACATTAACATCACTTTGGGCAGATTACAAACATCCTTAATACACCAATTAAAACTCATATTTACAAAGTCTAAGTACAATCACATATACACTTAACATTACAAATTCTTACATACACTTTACACAATCACTCTATACACATATCCATCAATCCTCAATGTCAATATTCTGCCACTACCTTCATGAACACATAAATTTATCCAAGAGTTCCAAGGCTGCCGAAAATGTTCCTCAATACCAAAGTATCATACAATTCATCAATTTCCATCCCAAGTGCAAAATTCACCATATACATATAGAATAATTTACTAGGACATTAAATCACCATAACCAACATAATTTCTCATCAAATATATGCACAATTATTTCATCAAATACATAACTCCATGGCTGTCCAAAATGGACATCTCAATAACTCTTCAAACTTGAAAATTTTCTTCACAAAACCAACACCCATAACATGAACACAAAGTTTAACAAAGCAATCTTCCAAAATACAAACTTACCTTATGGTTGGAACTTGCCAAACCTTGATTAAACTTCTTGATTTTGGTATCAAGCTCTTCCTTATGATGTGTAGACAATCTTTAATGAAGGAACCTAAGTGTTTAGAAGTGAAGTGAGGGGTTAGATGAAGCTTGATTGAAAACGGCAATGGAGGACTTTCTCTTCTTCAATTCGGCAAAGTTGAGAGGGTTTGGGGAAGATGAAGTTTCAGCTTGTATAATGGAATTCCAGCTGCCCCATTATGTTTTTATTTTATTCCTTTAGTGGCCCACTCACTCAATTAATCATATAATATGTTAAATTCTCACTTATTCCACATTAAACCCTTAATTCTTGTTATTTACTTTAGGTACCACCAAATTAATTTTTCATTTTATTTTCTAAGTGTAATATTATTTATTTTTAATGGAAATTTAGGTCAAAAGATAATTCGGGGTGTCAAATGACCATAATGCCCCTGTTCGGGTTGCATTCCCGATTTTTCGGTAACACCGGGTTTTGTCTGTTTTTCGATTTCTCACTTTTCCTTGTACTAATACTTTAATTTTTCTTTGATATTTCTAATGATATTCCTGCTTCAATTGATGTCTCTTTAAGTCCTAAAAATATTTTCTAGGGTTCCCATGATCCAGGGCAATCAACGGTCCACGCGTGACTTCGGTCACGATCACCCATCGCTAGGATTCCCATTAACTTAACTTGATCACATTTCTTTGCTATTATTTTTCCTTTGTTTTTCTTGTATTTTCTTTTCTTGTATTTCATTATTTTATGTCTTCTCACTCATATCGAAGTGTAATTCTAGGCATCCTAGCTGTCCGGACAACACTGGTCACCGGAGCAGCAGAACGCACCACCGAACATAGGGGTGTTACACCCACTCTTCCTCTGGAATGGGAATATCCCAACTTCTTCCTAAAGCTTCTTATTGTGTGACGTACTTCCTGACACATTGACACTTTGGTTGAGATTCCACTACTCCTTGAATCTATTATCTCACCATAACTTGTTTTAAACATCCCTTGGTGTGTCCCTAGTAGGCTTATTCCTTCTTATTCTCATCATTGTAACTAAATCTATTGAGCTCTTCTCTTTTCCTTTGGATATTATCCACTTCCTTTTTCTGTTTCTGCTATTGTTGATATCCTTTCAACCTACTATACTTATTCTTTAACCTTTATCCTCTCTCATTCTTATACTTTTTCGTTTAAGGATGTTCATCCCATCATTAATTTTAACCTTCCTTTTATTTCTTAATCCTATCTTGATTACTAGTTTCATTACTTCTAAAATTCTAACCTTATGATTGGCTCCTACTAGCACTTCTTTTACATCATGTAATACTTGTAATTGACCATAGAAAATTCTTCTTATACCTCCTTCCTAACTTGTCCATTAGAACATTACCATTCCCTATTACCATTCCCTATTACCCTTAGTAGGAAATTGCTCATCCTGGTTAGATAGGAGCTCTTGAAACTATAAGTTTCATTTGAACTAATATGGCTGTGGGAAAGGTGTGCTAGGCCTTAATTCTAAAAAAAATACTTCACGTGTCCATTCTTCCTAATATTACCACATATATTGTCCACAGCTTTCCAAACTTCAGCCTCAAATTTAGCCATCAGCATTAATTTCATCCACCGAAACTTATCTGCCCATAGTATTTCCTCCAGTTTATGGTTCAGAAGGGTTGCAAGCCCTGATAACTAACTCAACTTAATTCCTATCACTACTCCGTTCGTCCTTTCATACTTAACATCAGGTACATGCTTACCGTTATTCTCATATCAGGAGATTGTGTATGAATTGGTGCCTACCAAACTCTCAAATAACTAGGTCTCCTTGACTTAGTCTCTGTTCCTTATACAACCCTCTAGAACCAAAAGCACGAACTAAACTTGAAGAGAAAGAAAAATATCCTCTTACAGTCAACTACACCCGATTATCCATATAATAACGTTTACCCTATGTTTCTTGGTCTTTCTCTTCAAATTTTATCATCTCCTAGCACAATTGTGCTCTACCTATAAGGTATCATCTGCATGAACCCATACTATCATCATTTATATTGTGCCCTTGACTTTTATTGAATCCTGAAAGATTTCTCTCACTAATAGGTTCTTCCAGCACTAATTCCACCCTTACATATGGTCATTAATTTGATCCTTGAACTTTCTAGTCTAGTGATTTATAACCACCTATACTTGTCGCTTTTTGTTCTACCCCTACTGTTGCTCTGTCATTATTGCTTCACTGCAAAGTGATTCTGTTGATCTCACCAAAGAAGTTTTCCTGACATTCATAACGAATCTCTAACTACCTTCTCACTATCTTGAAAGTCTAACCTACAACCTATGTGTCATTATCTATCATTCTTTCTTCTCATCATAGCTATTTGATCCATTAGATTGACTTTTATTCAATTTATTACTCAATAACTTCTTTTCTTTGTCTAATTAGATAGTTCGCAATACCATCGCACACCTTATAGCTTTTGCTCATTATTATTGTATTCCTCGCCTAATCTTCTTGATACTGTTAACAAGTTAAAGGAATCTTGCCCCATTGCTATCCACTTCACTTTAGGAATAGGGAATAGATAGAGTATGATCCAATCATGCAACTCCAAGCTCTATATTCTAGCCCCTGGCACTGCCTCAACTGCATCATGCTATGAGTTTCACATTACTAGATTCCACAGCTCCATCACTATTCTCACTAATGTGGTCCCATTTTGGGTCTCCATCCTTGTTATTCACCTTGCCAAGAATAACACTTAGCCTACCCTATATCTTAACTTTGTTCCTTTTATTCTGCACCCTTCAAGTTGTCCTTTCATTTATTTCTTTTATCTTACCCAAAATAGAACTTGACTATTCTATCCCTGGTTCCATTCTTCTTCCTAACATGATAGCTGTACTTGCTAACTGTATCTTTTAGAGTCTCTACCAGGTTATCACATATCTATGCTACTCAGATTTGGTCCTTTGACCACTCTAGCTAGTGCTTCCACTGGCATTTAGATTATGTTGCATCTGCAATCAAGTATCCAAATTTTTATTCTGCACTTTCTCTATCCACTGGCCTTCTATGATTTATCTTCGCTAATTTATTACCCTTAACACTATTATAATTAGATTATACTATTGTTTTGAACAATATGAAGTTAGAAAGGAGCTCAGGGAATTGCAGTCATACATTTATTGTTTGATCTCTATTCTTATCCTTTAGCCTACATAATACCCTTACTACCTCGATAACTGTTTATACAGTAATTTTATTTTATTTTATTTCATTTATTTATTATTTATTTTATTTTTATTTTTTTATTTTTTTTATTTTTTTATTTTTTTTTATTTTTTTTTTGTTTACTCAATTAGCCAAAACTTAATATACTAGGCACCTAAACCCGTCATTCAATTCAAGGGCTTTACATCATAACTGACTGACTGTGAAAAAGGTATTACATCTACCACCTTGCCACAACTATGTCAGGTTATCTGCTCTCTTATCACACTGCAAACCCCTTAAAGCATCGTTTCACAGGCTATAAATATCATTCCTAGCATCTTGTCTCCTTTTAGGAGCAAAGTCGTATTCTACACCTTATTGCAACGCAAAGGAGATCTATTCTCACTACACTCTAGGCAAAACATCCATCGTACTGCAAAAACCATCCAAAGTCCCATACCAAATACCAGATGGTCTCATTCTATAAGTGTTACCTTTAATTTATGACTATACTGAAACCTCTAGTCTTATAGCAATTCTTGATGTAACTCTCATCCAGGCTAGGGTAATCAAGTCATTGACTTTAGTTACTGCTCACTGTAACTTTTGATGTTCTAGCTCAAAGGTTTTAAATCACAAACTAGGAGTTTCAACTATTTTGCAGAAATAGAACTTTATTCTGGCATAACTGTACCAAAACAGAGACTGTTTGCAAACATCATTGTCATGAGCACCATAGGGAAGCACGCAGCTCTATTCAAAACTCTCTTATCAGTACTGTAATCTGCAGCTTACAGCACAAATATTGAGAATATTGCATAGTTACTACGGTACGTCCCACATACTAGATTTCCCACTCTTTTATCTATCCTGAATCCATTGATACCATAGACTTACTTCGACTGGCTATTCGCTAATGACTGCCAGCAATGATATCCTTACTCCCATTTAAGGTAGCTATACTGCCAAAATCACATTTGGGTCTTCGTGCCTTGCACTAGATAAGCACACTACTTGGACTCATACTGACAGAAATATAGTATTTCTTGGAGTACGTATCCTCATGGCAGACCTCAACATGTCTGCTGACTCTATTTCATATCTCTATATACTCTACGAAAATCAAGACGTTAATTGAAGCACTCTTATACTAACTGAGGAATAACGCAAAATCTAGAAGTAAGGAATTACAGAAGAAGACGAAACAGAATTCTATACTCCGCACGTGACAACTCTAGGTGCACACTTTCCCATGAATCTAAAGCCTAAGCTCTGATACCAACTTTATCACGACCCAATCTATGGGCCAAACCGGCACTAGGACCTAGGTCGGGCATAAAGCCCTCGAGGCCCGCAGTAAACCTTACTGTTCTCAAATCCATAATCAAGGTCCAAAAACTTAGGCCCAACACGTAAATAAAATAAAATAAAATAAAATATTTTTATTCGGGTCAGCTCAATCCGATAACCATAAAAACCTAAAGTCAGGGAACCCCGCTAAACCCTGATACCATCACTTACAAATTATTTAAATACCATACAAATCTTCATTTATTAATCTCAAGAATTTAAATTATTATTAATATTTAAAATAAATTCTTACTTAATAAATTAATTAAACATAATAATATTATTAATCATAATATTAGTAATTACACTAAATTTAAAAAAATGTTAAAACATAAAACTATAATCTAAATTCAATAATCCAAAAGATTAAATCTAAAACTTTATAATAATCTTATAAAATATATTAAAATCACATAATAGTATTAAAATAATATTTAAATGCTATAAAAAATATAAAATCCATATTTTCAATTTTCAAGTTATTACATGTAAAGTACAATAATAGACCATGGAACTAGAAAAGATTATTCAGGGTTTGCTCGAAATTATTGAATGATGGGAAAAGAAAATGGAAAATTCTGAGAAGTTAGTTCAAGAAGAAACAAAATTTCAGGGTTTTGAATCAGAATTGAATGCCTAAATATAATCCAAGAAACGGTGAATTCTTGGACTAGTGGCAGCGAGAAGGGATTGTTGAGTCAAAAAAGGGAGATAACGGATTTCAACGTTAAGGAGGAGACTGACCTTCTTGATGATGCACCATCTCCTCTTCATGGTGATGGAGAGGAGTTTGTTCAGGAATTTCAACCTGAAGATTCAATCTAGCTAAGTTTTGGAGATGATATTAATGGTGAAAATGTTGAGAATAATAAGGGTTTTGAGAATGGGAATAGTGGAGGTGAATTGGGATTACCAATTTAAGGAGGAAAGATCGATGAAGGCCATGCTAGAAATCAATCAAAAATCAATGTTCATCTCTCAATTACAAAGACTCTTTCAGAATTAAATGAGAGAAGGGAACAAGGTCTTTGTCTTTGGTGTGAAGAAATGTGGACATTGTATCATAGTTGTTACAAAGAACCAATATGGGTTACCATTATAAATGATATTGAAGATGAAGAAAATGCTGAATCACAATCTGTAGCTATTGAACTTTGTGAACCTGTTCTTCATGTTGTTATGACACTGGATTTAGTTGATAGGCTACAGGAGAAAGAGTTCTTAGATTTGGAGTCCACTGAAAATTCAGAGTTAAAGGAGGCCAAGAAAGTTGAAAAGATAGGGGATTTGGGGAAATTGGGAAGTGGAGATGATGAAGGAATCATACCTAATGCTACGGTTGCATGGTTTTGTAATATGAACACTGACCTTGTTCATCAAAGTTGTAATGATTTAGAAGAAGCTTGGGATGGTTATGAATCTATAACATATCTTCTAGGATTTTACCTTAAAGGCACATCTGGAGTAAAGGAGCAACATGTGTTTGTGCTTAAGGATCATTGTTTCTTGAAAAAAATTAGGTGTAAGATTAAGCAAACATTGAGCATGATCAAATGCAATATGAAGCACAGTTTAAAAAAAGATTCTGCATGTTTCTTAAACTCTTCATAATTGCACAGAAATTTGGCTGCATTCTATTTTCTTCAACCGTATGGCTAGCATTTGTGAGGTTTCATTTTTTTTTTCCTTGGGCACAAGGAAACTCAGAGAGAGGAGTATTGTTGCAGACTAGAGGTTAAATGGAGAATTATAATTAGTCGAGTTGTTGGTTGGTTGGGGAGAGTTGAGAATCGTTATGGATGAGCTAGAGTTGTTAGTGTAATCTGTTTCATTTCTGTTATAAATACTTATACATCAGAGTTGTAAATCATGGAATAATATAGTGACAGTTTCTTCTCTCTAATTTCGTCTTTGTGCTTCTCTCCTTTCTTTATTTTTATTCTTCTACAAGTTCTAAAACTCTGATTCGCATCATATTTACTTTTATATTTTAATATATATTTTTAATTATATGTCTCTCATATTCTAATAATTTATTAAAACTTTAACTCCATTTACTCTGCACAATTAAAGTATTTCAATTTCAGGCAAATTCAAGCTAAAATCCAAAACCAACGACATGTCGCATATTAAAAGGAGTGAAGAAGAGCAATCATCAGCTACGGAAACGAATGGTCGTGCAAAGAAATCGTATTTTGTAAAAGAAATAGGTACGTATGTCCAAACTACTCGTCGTTGGTAATGACTGTGGCCATACGCTTAAAGTAAATTACTAAAAAGTAGGAGAAGATAGAGAGCACGCACCTTGGCTTTCAAGTCATGCGGAGTATTTTGGTAATTTAAGTTCTGTTCTCTCCAACATCGGCCGACAAATCTATTCAAAGTTTTTGAATTTCCCTTTCTCCGGCGAAGCACTATAGCATCCTTTGATAAGCTCCACTACCAAACGGAGAAAGACGACATTGTTCTGGATCAATGGTGAAGGGGGGAGGCCAAAACCTACCGCCCGATGTGAGCCAGGTGATCGATCAGCTGGAACGCCACTGTTTGGCCCCCGATGGATCTCTTGTCTCCAAATCTGCCTACTACGAACTCCAACTCGTACTCTCTATTCCCGCTTTTTCATTAGTTTTCTTCATTCTCGGTTTCGTTGCCCAAAAAAGAAAAATCCTTAAAAAGGTTTTATTTGTGTAAAATTTGGTTGCGTATTGTTGCAGGCGAGAGAGGAGATGTCCAGGGAGAGACTTCGCTACTTAGAAGCAATGGTAATGTTTTCCTGCATTTAGTTTTTTCAATTCATTCTGCGTGTGTTGGGTACTTGATATTTTCTTGTGCGAAATTAGGGCTGGATTTGAGTGTTAAGCGGCGCTTTTGATAAATTGGTGGGAATTTGTAGGAAGTGCATTGGTATATGAGCTCATAGTAAGTTTTTTTGCAGTAGAAATGATGATTTACTTTGAGAGTGACTAAATTGTTTTGTGGACGGCTAATGTAGGCTATTTACTGCGAAGCGATTGCTATGGTGGAAGAGTATCAGCAAGCTGTTTCGGTGGCTAATCTTGGAGGCATTCGAGATATCCAGGGGTTATACCCACAACTTAGCTTGAAAAACTCTTCTCAGGTTTTGATTGTCTAAGATTACCTTGTTATAACAGTAGTTTATAACTGAAAGAAAAGAAAAGAAAAACTTGAAGAAAAAGGAGTAATTCATCAATCTTTGTTTTACTGTTGGTCTATAACAAAATGTAGTTTGCTTTGATTGCACTTTTCCAGATAATAGCGTTAATGTCAAGGAGGTTCTATTTTGATTTGTTTGACTATGACCATAGACATTCAGAGATGCTTTGTTCTCATTCCAAACAAATGTATATCACAATTATTATTGCATTATGTTAGAATTGCAGTGTAATTAAATTTCCCTGAAGAAGCTTCTATTTGAGATGCTTCTCAGTTAAATTGCGCCTAAGAAGCTACTAATAGAGATGCTTGCTGTTGTATACAGCTCTGGCATGTGATGGCATTTTGGTATTTCTATTTTTATTAGTATTTGAAGTCAATTCTACTTATTATATTGGATGAATTTAGTGGATGATTCTTGTTCTGTTGTCCCTAATTTTAGGTTTATGAGATTCTAGAGCATCGTTTAGTTGTTGCTGAAGCAGCTCAGAAATTGAGACTTCCTCTTATATCAAAGGATGGTGAAATCCATGAGGAGGAAATTGAAAAATGGAGTATAATGTCACGAAGCTCCCTTGATAGTACAAGTACCAGTGTAACTATCAGCTCAAGCTCTAATTCACTAAATTATGCAAATAGTTCTGCAAACAGCACTGCAGGCGCAACAAATAATGCCCTTTCTCTTGGTGCTCCTGATTCAGCTGAACCTGGAGTTGGTGGTGTTCCCAATCGTTTTCTTGGTATAACACCTACTTATTTATGGCAAACTCAGCTCCAGCAAATGCCATTAATAATGGTATGTTTTTGTTCCCCTGTGATTCACAAACTGCATATACATTCTATTTGGATATTTTTAACAATTTCTTTTATAGCTTTCCATATTGCATCAATTGATATTCTTTGTTTGCAATTGTAGGACACTGCTGAGTACCAGATGTCTCTTTCCCATGAGATTGAGGCTCGTTTAAAGGATAAATGTGACAAGTTAGCAGATGCTTTTGTTGATGATATTGGTAAGGTCCCATGTATTGATGGACATCTCTGGCCCCCACACTTCTCTCTCTCTCTCTCTCTCTCTCTCTCTCACTCTCTCTCTCTCAGACTCCTTTGGTTTCTCTCTGCTTTCTTTATCTGTTGGTTGCAAGTCATCATATCAACTGGCGCTTCTTCAATATTTTGCATAACATTTGTGTATCTATGGTGAATGGTTTATTATTTGGGTTGAAGAAGCCCTCGTACTTACTGTGTGAAAAATAAGCTTTTAAGCTACAATCTACGCATGAATATCAGGAACTAGGTATTTACCAATAGAGTAATAACTAAAGTATAAATAAATAAATAAATAAATAAATAAATTTAGATGATGCTTGAATTTGAATTATATTTAGTTTGGGGGATGGTCGGGGGCTACGTAACACTGAAGCATAGGATACAAATAGACTGAACCTCAACTTCAGTGAGAAAATTTGTGTAATATATGATAATGTATGTGCATATGATGGTAAATGAAGCTAATTTGCCTGCATTATGCTGCTGCAGACTCATCATCTGGTAGCCAAAATTCAACTGCTCGGCTTCCAGAGAGGTTTGGACCATTCTTTGTTGTTTTTAGTCTCTTGTAAACACTTCTCTTCAACAAGGAATGCATATCAAAAAAATGGGATTGAATCCTATGATGTGTTTCATGCTAAGCATCTTTTGCTTTATCAGGGTTAAGTTGATAATTGAGGAAATTGAAAGGGAAGAAGCTGCTCTGCAAGAGGATCTCTATTCTGCAGACAGAAAGTTTGCAGAATACTACAATGTACGAGGAAAGACATGTTAAATAGTTTATGCATTATTTGATTTCTGTTTTTTTAGTGTTTAAACCATGAAATGGGCTGAAATGGTGTCTTTGGTCTTCTATGGTATGATATTAGTATATCATCTATTTTAGTGACTTGTATAATAATTTCTTCTTGTGAAGGTCTTAGAGCAGATACTGGCAGTGCTTATTAAGCTTGTAAAAGATCTGAAGTTGCAGCATCAACATAAATATGTAAGCCCTCTACTTTGCAAACATCTAAAACAGTTGTGATGTTTTGAATGATTAAAATTGAAAGATTGCCCTAACTAGTGTCATTAAATTTGCTTGCTTTGTCTTCCTACATGGATAGATGCTTAAGCCTATTTTCCAAATATTTTATAGGATGAACTACAAAAGACTTGGCTGTGTAAAAGGTGTGAGACCATGAGTGCAAAATTAAGGTTTGTTGTACACTACTGCTTTCTGATTAGATGGTTTCTTATCCCATTACTGCTAGAAAATAGAACTTAGAATGGGAATACACATGCATAATAAGTAGCACAAATGAATGGGTATTTATTTTAAGCCATATTTGAGAAACCATTCCATACTCTTTAGTAACTTGTGTAATTATTTTTTCAGAGTTCTAGAGCATGTTCTCCTGCTTGAAACTTATACTCAGGAGTCCATTCCAGCCCTCCATAAAATAAGGTGCTTGATGGTGGATTTTTGTTTCTCTTGTATACTCATTTTGAGTTCTTACTGGGGCATTAATCAACCTTATTTTTGTTTTAGGAAGTATCTTGTAGAGGCTACAGAGGAAGCTTCTATGGCATATAATAAAGCGGTTTGTTTCTTTTCCTGTGTTTAGTGTTTACAGCAAAGATGCTAGAGATTCCCTCACTGTTTTTTTTCCCCACTATATTTGATGGCCAACATGAGTCTTATTGTGAATCCTGGGTTTTAATATGCAGGGATCCGCATTATCTTAAAACTGCACATATGCTAATTGCAGATGTTTCCATTCATGTTACAGATATAGTGATATTTGCTAATTTTGCTCCTGGTTTTAATGATTAATTTGTGTTTGAAACTCTCACTAGGTTACCCGCCTTCGTGAATATCAAGGTGTGGATCCTCATTTCGACACAATTGCAAGACAATACCATGATATTGTAAAGGTAAATACCAGTTTGCATTATTGTCTTTGTTTCTTAATTCTTTTGGCAGCTCTAATCCCATTACTATCTTGCAGAAATTGGAAAATATGCAATGGACGATCAATCAAGTTGAAATGGACCTAAAACGACTACCGGATCATCCAAGCACATAATTAGAAGATTGTATTAACGTATTGTGTAATGGCTTAAGTATCCATTGATTTCTTGACCAACTCTGCTTTATATTTTCTTTTCTTTCCAAAAGAAGTAATATTTGCGAGGTGAGTCTTTTCGTGTATGGTAATTAGTTTGTGTCAATTACGAGACAATATGTTGGATTTTCCCCGTATTCTTCAAATTTTAACCCTAGCATGGAATCTAGCGGATTCCTTGTGTCCAGCTGGTCGGGGTTGTTTATGAAGATGATATCCGTCCGGCAAATGTCCATTAACCACTGTAAATCAGTAACTGTATTACGTTGCACCAAATTTGACTAGGGATAATAAGATATCAAAATTATGGGTAGAATAAATTCAAATCATTGAATTAACGAATTTTAACTTTTTGTAACAAAAAAAAAAGAAGGAAGGAATTTTCGCCTTTTAGCTTGAACGGATACTTATATACGCAAATGAAGATGAGCTTAACGAGTGGCTTAGTCTTGCAGGAACACGGAAGGTACTTGTAAAACAAGGCGTGGCTCATTTGAGGACTAGGTTCTCTGTAACCGACCAGGTTTAAAAAATAAAAAAATACAATATTAGTATTATATTGTGTCAGAACGCAACCTATTTAAAATTATTTTTTTAAATAAAAATATTATTTTAAATATTATTTAAAAAAATAATTTTATTATTTTAATATTTTTATAATTAAAATTACTTAAATTTAATTTTTAATTATTTTATAATACTCTATAATTAAATATATTTAAAAAAATAATTTTTTTAACAGTAATTTTAATAACAAATGTCAAACGGTTCTTATTTCTCTTGATTCTGCCCTTTTTGTGGGTTCCACTTAAGCCCCCATAATTTTCCTATCGGACTCCTGCAGGGTGCGTTCGCTGTACGCTTGAGCTGCCCAAGTTTATCAATTTATTTTAATTTAACGCGCATATAAATTATTAAACTTCCCACGTCAGCGTGATCCCAGCCATTCGTTTCTAATCACGCGGTACAAGCCGCCTTTTTAATTCTTGGTCCTATCTGGTCATTTTAACGCAACAACCGACTCACCACGTTCTCTATATAAATAAACCCCGAGCCTCCCGTTTCTATTGTGGTCGCATATTCAGTACTTGCTCTCTAAGTTTGCTCTCTTTTCTGATCTTTCCCTGGTAATTTTCTGATCATTTATGTTTAGACTCTCTGATTTGCTGTGTTCATGTGGTTGCAAAATTGATGGATATCTTCTTCCATCGATGGCCTAATTATTTGCGTTTTCTTTGAAACTTTTCTGTTATTTTTGCAATCTCTGTTATTGTTTTGATGATTGGATGCCAAGTTAATTTTGTTTTTTTCCCCTAGTAATCCTTTCAGTTCTCGTCAAGTAAAGTACATGGTTGATCTAGAGGTTCAGATTCCTACTGCTTTTGATCCATTCACTGAGGCCAAGGATTCGGGCGCTCCTGGGGTGAAAGAGTATGTTCATATCCGCATTCAGCAAAGGAATGGAAAGAAAAAACTGACGACAGTTCAAGGGCTACCCAAAGAATTCAGTTACGAGAAGATCCTCAAGGCTGTCAAGAAGGAATTCTGTTGTAATGGAAACGTTGTGCATGACAAAGAACTTGGAGAGGTAATCCAGCTCCAAGGAGATCAGCGAAAGAACGTTCAGAGTTTCCTTGTTAATGCTGACCTTGTGAAGAAAGAATATATTAAGATACATGGTTTTTAGAACCTTTGTGGCTAGGGACCTCGCTGAGCTGCTACTGATCTATGCGTGTGGTCTTGGGACCTCGAAATAAGTATTTGCTGTCTGTTGCTAATAGTTGGCTTAGACTTGGTTTTTCTTTTTCAGCCTTTTATTTTTCATTTTAAAATAATGGCAATGGGAATGGGAATGGGAATTGCAATTAGATGTTCTTCTGTTGTTCTAATGCTAATGGATGTTTTTAGATTAATGAAGCATGACATTCAAATTCCTCTGCTTTTGATTAGTTCTTTGCCGCAATGTCTGGGCTTTATGAATTCTAAATTCTTATTGTGGAGAAAGGGATTAAGAAAAATGCAAGAATTAAATAGAAATCCTCGCCTGTTGCTTGGTACTGTTAATTATTACAAATATTTATCTCTTATTTAGAAACTAAAATTTTATAAAAATTTAATTTTATTTATTTTTTTAATTTTCATATTTAAAATTATTAAAAAATTAAAATTTTTAATTAAAAAAATTCAATTTAAAAAAGATAAAGAATTACATTAAAAACATCTTTCCTTACAAATGAATTTTTTTTCCCATACGAATCCAAGCAAAAATGTCATGGCACTCGTGGAATTGAACTCTCGAGTAGCTTTTTTAGCTCCTCTGGACACAGAGTATCAAAGGAATAAATCTTAATTTGCTTTCAATGGGGATGTTTATTTTAATTATTTTTAATTTATGATTTAATTGAATCTAAAAATTTTAATTTATGTTCAATTTAACTCAAAATTAAAAAAGCGCAACTCACTCACTATTTTAATGCGTGAGTTTTTTTTTAATTATTTTTTAATGTTAATTATTTAATTAATTAACTATAATTAGTTACTTTTATATTTTATTTTTTAATATTAACTAATAATATGGAAATAAAAAATAATATTTTTATATTTTTAGTTTTATTTAATTATAATTTTCTAATTTCAAATTAAAAACATGAAAAATATAAAAATGATGTTTTTTAATTTAAATAATTAAAATTAATTATAATAATATTTAATTTTAATTAATTATATGGAAATATAAAAATGATTTTTTATATTTTCATTTTAATTAATAATATTGAATAATTAAAATAATATTTTTTATTTAATTAATTATATAATATAAAATAATATTTAATATTAAAAATTAAAAATTAAAAATAAAAGATAGTCTATTAGATTAATTTGAGTATAAATTAAAATTTATGAGTTAAATTAAATTAAAAATTAAAAATAAATTAAATGGAACCTCCGTGACTATTCCGAATATCAAATAATTGTACTCCATAGTGGCTTTTTCCCCCTAGCGTACAGGATGGAGAAAGGATTCTAGAGTAGCTTGTCAACAGGATATGGTGACAGGGAAATATGTGATGCTAAAAATTACAGCTTCTTCTCCTTTCTTCCCTCTCCTAGACCTTCTCAAGTAACTTCAATCTCTTTATCTTTTCCTTATTAGAAGCAATCACATAATGTTCTACAAGCTTATGTTATGTGAGTTCATCTTATTTTAGTAGCTCAAAGCTCGTTATCTGTAGTCTCCATATCTAGAACTAAGGGGCGGCTGAGCTCTGCTATAATTTGGACAAAAAGAAATGCTAAGCTACAAGAAGTCAGCCTTTACAAGGTTGAGAGGTCAATTTGGACAAAACGAAATGCCAGGTCACTGTGAGGTTGGGAGGTCAGGAATTGGCTAGAGATTGTCTACTAATCTCCTCTTGTGCTCAAATAAAAGGACAAAAATTCCCCGTCCTCAACAGCAACATTAACAAGAGTCCTGTCCTATAATATGAAATGGACCACAGATTAATATTTAGTAAAATCCATGAAGCGAAAGTAAACAAATACAAACTTGGTAGAGAAACTACAACATCCTTCTCAGATTGCCAATCAAACCTCAAACAGAAAAAAAAGGTGAAACACAATATGCACAACTCTTACATTCCAATCCAAAAAAAAGTACACGCTTCTGAGTGAAATTTATATTTTAATCAGTTTGGTAAGTGTTTTGAGAGCCAAAAAAAAAAAATCTATTGAAGTGGCTTCAGATTCTTTACAACCCCTTTCAATTGACATTCTTTGTGAAAGGCTTTCTTGTGCAGAAACAGTAACACATCCCGTACATTTAGAAGATCCTGCCCTGGTGCTGGTTTCCTGTTCTCATCATTGTACAAAACTCTTCATAGTTGATCCTACCATCCTGTAAAGCCCAAAAGTACTTAGTAATGTAAGACAATATATAGGAGAAAATCAGACTTAAGGTTGAAAGCAGATAAGCAACTTACATTATCTGTGTCAACTTCAGATATTATCTCTTTTATTGTTGCATCATCACCCATTCCAAAGTCTTTCATAGCTGTTTCTAGTTCATCTGTTGTGATGAACCTGCGAAGACATCAAAAAATCAATTTGAAAAATTCTTCTATATGAATGAAAATTTTTTAAATAGTTTTAGTTGTCTTGTAATGTCCCATTTCTTCTCAATTACTTAGACAAACAGTTTCAAAATCTTATTATCCCCACGGAACTGATACAAATCATGCAAGCACAGGTCCATCATTATTCTTATGAGCATATGTAAGAGATCCCTAACAGGCTTACCCACTATTGTCCTTGTCAAAATATTGAAAAGCTTTGTAAAGATGTTCGTCTCTTTCCAGCCTGTGCCTATGCATTGTAGCCGTGATAAATTCAATATAGTCTATTGTTCCATTACCATCTACATCAGCCTGAAATGAAGAGCCAAAAGTGTCAGCTTGCTATGATGTAATCTGAAACAACTTTTGGAGTTCTGCAATGAATGACATCTTACAGCCTCCATAAGCTGCTTGACTTCAGCTTCTGTAAGTTTTGATCCAAGTCGAGCCAATCCTGCCTTTAGTTCATCATAGGTGATGGTGCCACTATTGTCAGTGTCAATGTTTGCAAACATTGACTTGAGTCCTTGGATTTCATCATTAGAGAGATTTTCCGCAATGACCTATAGAACAAAAATCAAGTGTTCCAAAATAAAAATGTTGTTGAAATCTAGATCACTCAATTTCATCCATATATCTCATAACTCATGTCCTCTTCTCTAACTCTATGTTCCAAAATAAATATGTTGTTGAAATTTATATCACTCAATTTAATCCATGTATCTCATAACTTATATCCTCTTCTCTAATTCCCGAACTTACTTTCAGTGCCATTTTCTTCAGCTTGTTCATTGCTCTAAATTGCTTCATCCTTGAAAGGACTGCACTATCAATTGGCTTATCTGAGGCTTCTCCACCTTCCTTGAGCCATGGATGGTCTGAGAATGTTAAACTTTACTTAGAATTTACAAATACAATACATGAACGAAGCCCAAAATCGTCTAGGCTGCCAATGTGAAAGATATAATAATGACAGAAAGACTAAACACTCATACTTTACAATACTGGCCCTGAGTTTACATTAGAAGAAGACTTGCATGGTAAAGAATAATGGTTGATTATTTTGGAAAAATCCATACCAAGGACTTGAGCAGAAGTAATTCTTTTTTTTGGGTCCTGTGTCAACATCCTGCGGACCAGGTCCTTGGCACTGCTTGATATTGATGGCCAGGGTTCACTGTCAAAGTCAATATCTCCTTGTAAAATGGCATCAAATATGCCCTTCTCCGTTTCTGCAATGCATATGCTAATTATAAATGAATACCTTATACCAAATGTAGTAGTAATTCATCAACAGTCAGAGATCATGACAACATTTTATTGTTAAGACAGATAATTGAAAATGTTAAGAGTCCAAGTTCAATTAAAATTAGAAAGTATAATTAGTTTAGAAAGTTTAACAGAATTCAAATTATGAAATTTAATAATTAGAGTCCTAAAAAGATTAGGTTTTAGTGGCCTATATATATGTACAATTGGTTGGCCACCATATGGAATGTATTGTAGAGAGCTCACAAAGTGAAGAGGTGTATTGAATTCTATGAGTTTTGTTTGAGTAATTTTGATGGTGAAAAAAATATTTAGTGATTGCAATTATTTTTCCTTGATAGTGGATTTGTTGGTGAAGTAGGCTTACGCTGAACTACATTAAATTTTGTATTTTTTATTTTGTGTAGGTGTGATTTCCCAACAAGTGATATCAGAGTTGTGATTCGAGATATCAAAGATGGCAAGCACGAAATTTGAAGTGGAGCCGTTCGATGGGAAAAATAGTTTTAGTTTGTGACAAAATACCATGAAGGATGTCTTTATACAACAATAATTAATTAAAGCATTGAACGAGACGAGAAGCAATCAACGACCATGAAAGATATTGATTGGGAGGAGCTTTAACAAAAGGCTATGAATACGATTAGATTGATATTAGCCCTCGATGTGAAGAATATCTTGTAGGAGACTTCTCCAATTGTTCTGTGGAAGAAATTAGAGAGTTTGTACACATCAAAGTCATTTACAAATTGTTTGTACTTGAAGCAGAAGTTGTACTAATTCAGAATGGATGAAGATACTGATGTGAGAGTTCAACTTAATGTATTTAATAAATTATTACCTAATTGACTAGTGTTGGTGTGAAGATAAATGATAAAGATATTTCTAACATCTCTCCTACAATCTTATAAAAGTTTGGTGACAACCCTAACAGTTAGGAAGGATACTTTGAAGGTGGAGGAGGTTACTGCAGTTATCTTGGATGATAAGAAGTTTAAGAAGTTTAAGAAGACAAGTAGTAAAAATGAAGGTGGAGCTTTTGTTGCTGATTCTATTTGTGGTAGAAGCAATCCACGTGAAAACAATTGGAGAAGGAATAGTAGATCGAGCTCGAGACCACGGGCAAACCTTGAACATAGAGAATGCTGCTACTGTCATAAGAATGGTTATATTCAATACCATTGTATGAAGATGAAGAAAGATCTTGCAGAGTTTAAACAATTCAAGAAAGCCGTGAAAAAGAAAAAGAAGGAACTGCTGTAATTGCAATGGATGATAGTGTTGATGGTGAATATTTGAATGTAGATGATGATAAAAAGGCGGTAAAAGATCCATTACAAGATAAGTGGTTAATGAATTCTACTTGCCCATTTCATATTTGGTCAAAAAAGGAGTAATTTAATGTAATTGAAGAAAAGAAAGAAGAAAAAGTGAAACTAGCTAATGGGAACAAGATGGAAGTTGAAGGTGTTAGAAGAGTGAAGATCAAGCTATACAATGATCGAGTAAAAGTGCTTGATGAAATGAAGTATGTTCTAAAATTTGAAAGTAACTTAATTTCCTTGGGTAAGTTGGATTCTTTGGGTTATGGATGTTCGATTCATGGTGGAGTCATGAAAGTTAGTCGAAGTGCTCTTGTGATCATGAAGGGTAAGAAAATTGGTACAAAGAATCTCTACAAATTGAAAGGAAGAATTAATTAGAAAATGCAAGTGGAAGTAAGAGGACATCAATAATCAAGAGTGCAAGGAAGTATTCAAGAGAAAATTAACTTTTGCAGAAATTGTGAAGACTAATTCCATTTGATTTGGAGATAGAGATTGTTATACTCTAAGTCCAATTGGAATTAGAAAGTATAATTAATTTAGGAAGTATAATTAATTTAGAAAGTTTAGTGGAGTTTAAATTATGAAGTTTAATAAAGTTTAAATTATAAAATTTAATAATTAGAATCCTAAAATGACTAGGTTTTAGTGGCCTATATATGTGTATAATTGGTTAGCTATTATATGGAATATATTGCAGAGAACTTACAAAGTAGGGAGGTGTATTGAATTATGTGAGTTTTGTTTGAGGGATTTTGAGGGTGAGAAAAATAATTAGTGATTGCAATTATTTTTATTTGATAGTGGATTTATTGATGGAGTAGGCTCACGCTAAACCACGTTAAAATTTTGTGTTCTTTATTTTGTGTGGGTGTGATTTTCTCAACAGAAAAATAAATGTAAAAGTAGTAAGGAGCTGTAATAATTGACAAGAGTTTGGGTTTATCCCTTTACCTGCCCAAAATGGAGGAACACCACTAAGCAAGATATATAGTATGACTCCTGCACTCCAAATATCTAATTCCTTTCCATATCTGCGTCTTAATACTTCAGGAGCAACATAGTATGCACTTCCGACTATGTCTCGATACACTTTTGCTGGAAATAATACATTGACAACATCACGCATTCTGTTCATGGCTATGATACAAGTGTAATCATATGTTCAGAGGAAAATCAAGCCAATAACTAATTATACATGTAAATTCTGTCAAATCCTATACTGAACACTCCCCTCTCAAAATTAAGACAAAGAGAATCACTTTACTTAAATGAAGGCAATTTTGAACTACAAAAGGAAGTCAACTTTTTTCATTCCAGAGTTCATATATTTTTTTTTCATGAGGACACCTGAAGGTATCTTATACATGTGGAATACAAAGGTAAGATCCGCAAATTGTGTCTACTCTATTATGCAGTCTCATGACACCTAGCTTGGTGGATTATTGAAGAGAAGGAATGCATCCAAAGGATATATTGCCAAAAATAAGTCTCATAACACCTAGCTTGATGGATTATTGAAGAGAAGGAATGCATCCGAGGGGATAAATTGCCAAAAATAAGCCAGCAAGTTGCAAGGATGAAAGAGTTCAATGATTTTGGAGAGTACAAAATAAAACACACGATCAGCAGAAATGCAGAAATGTACTTGCTTTAGTTTCACGGCAGAGTGGAGGCCATATAATGTTGCAAGCTTAAAGCAGCAACTGTCTAGTGTCTAATATTCCAAGATATTGAAGATCATTTAGATAACTGAACCATGCTACAGAGAATGTGAATGTACTGAGGTTTTCAGCCCTTATTAGCAAGGTCTAGACATGCTAGGCCTCATCAAACATTAGACTTTCCAAGCACACGGTGCAATCCAGCAGCTAATGTATACAACAATAAGTCAAAACAGTTTTGAAGTTTTAACTAAATTCGGCAGAATCATTTTAGCTCACATCCACATAGAGTTGGGGGCAAAGAAAATGGAATATCTATTTATAAATTCTTCCAACATATTCTGGACTGAACCATTTTAAGAAGAACAAAATTTACTATTTCTAGAGGGGATACCATAACCAAAAAAAGATTGACTAAGAAAATATGAGAACTGACTTAAAAAAAAAAAAAAAAAAATTTACCTTCTTCGATGAATACTGAAAGTCCAAAATCAGTTGCCTTCAAAAGGGCATTGTTACCCTTACTAGAAAGCAAGAAATTCTCAGGCTTAAGATCCCTATGCATCACACCCATAAAATGACAGGCATGCACAACATTGACAATTGCCCTGCATATAGCAGCGGCTTCCTTCTCACTATAGTGCCCCTTCGCAATAATCCTATCAAACAACTCGCCTCCTGCACACAACTCCATCACAAGATGCACAGATTGCTTATCCTCATAAGCACCTTTAAACTCAACAATATTAGGTTGTCCACTCAAATGCTGCATTATTTGAATCTCCCTCTTCATATCGTCCTTATCATTCTTGGTAACAAGTTTCCTCTTGGATATTGACTTGCAAGCATATTGCTTACCAGTTGAAATCTCAGTACAAAGGTAAGTTACACCAAATTGACCCCTACCCAGTTCTTTCCCAATTGTATAATACAACTTGACATCCTCATATGGTTTTTCAAGAATTGTTTCTGGTCTATGGACTGGTTTTGGGCTTGGTGCTGGAACAGCAGGCTTTCTTGGGATTTGTGCAGGTTGCTGGGAGGGTAGTTGATAGGCTGGCTGGACTGGGGATTTAGATTGATAGACAATTGGTTCTTGGGGTTTCTGATGATTCACCATCCCAGCAGTATCATTGTAGAGCCGTGGCTGAGTATTTTTATCTTTGGTCAAACAAAGGCCCATTTCTTGTTATAGCCCAATTTCCCAGTTATACAGAAGCAGATTCAGATGATACCCAGATCAGGAAACAGGAATATGATACTAAATTTTCAAAAAAGCACGGAAAATTGGTTCCAACTTCTGTAAGATAGAATCCCGGACTAAAATTAGAAAAGAGACGAAATACCCAGATAAGAAAATTTTAAGAGGAAGAAAGCAGCTTTCTGATTCTGGATCAGAATTTAGAAATTCAGGTACGACATAAAGAAAAAAAGGAGGAGGGGGGGTGAAGTGAAGGGTAGGAACTTGACAAATAAAAACCGGATGAGAATTTGGCTGAGATGTGATAAAAGACACCAACTTGGGAAGGCTGCAGCCAAAGTAGATCAGGCTCTGCAGCTGATGGCTTTCGAGAAAGAAAAATCTAATAAAGGATAAACAAGAACCTGGTAAACTGCTGGACTCAAACTTGAGTAAATTCTGATGACCTCAGTGGGAAAAATAAGAGAGAAAGAGATGTATAATCCAATGCAGCCGACAGGTGAAAGGGACTGTTCGGGCCAACAAAGTCTTCTCATATTCTCACAGTTAAACACAGAATATGACATGAGGCTTCCTCTTGATTGTTTCCATTTTTTATATTTTACTTATAAAAATTTAGAAATTATACAAATTAAAAAGAATTCAAATTTATTCATCCCACGCCACATTTTCTGGAATCCAATAACTCCATTTTTCCATCGAAATTTTCAATTTCTTGTGATGTTAATTGTGGTGCAAGCTTCAAGGTCTCTTTAGTTTACTGGGTCTAATTCTATACAGTAAATTGCTAAAGATGTTGGAACTTAGGGGATCAAAATGTTCAAACAAGGAATTTATGGGTGCTATAGGACACGTGGCCACAGGTGAATCGTTTGATGCAAATGGGTAACGTGCTGCTGGGTTAATAAGACTTCTTGTTCTTATGCTACGTACGCGGCTTTGATATGGTAAAACAACGCGTTTATTAGGAAATCGAGTTTCTAAGAATCTAAGAAGGACTTGCGCATAACAAAGGAAGATGTAAACTTTTTGATTTTCTCTTTTCAATAAAAATAATAATAATAATAATAATAATAATAAAAGAAATTTATGAGAATTTTTGGCTTAAGGTGATAAAAATATTTTATAGTAATTATTAACTTAAATATTTATATAAATATTTATGAAAATCAATTAAAATATATATAATAAATATATAAATTTAATTTAATTATTATATAAAATTTATTTTCATATAAAATTATACTTATAATTTATTGTCATTTATTTTGTTGGCATTCTCTTTCTTTCTTTTCTTTCTTTCTGTTCAAAAGTCCAAAGAGTTGTTTTCATTTTTTCAAAAGTATAGGGAAAGCAAATGCATTGCTTGCAAGAATTAATGGTTACTTGCTCACCTTGTAGTTTAAGTTTCTCCATATGCTATGGATCACATGCATATGTCCATTTCTTATATACATATTGAATTTTACAATTTCCAAAACCATAAATAATTAAAAATATTTTATTCATTTATATATAGATTTTCTTTTAGCTCATTTGTTGTAATTTTTATTCACTTGTGCAACTTTTAGCTTGATGAAATATGCCAATGTTTTCATGTCATGCCATGGAATACCAAGATAAGGGTAAAAATTAATAATATGGTAGCAATATTTATCCAATTTATTTTTTCTTCATAGGCAACGGCAGACGGACATTGGCAGGTGAGGTGATCCAATAATATCACTTCTGGTGGCAGCATCTATAGTGGAACCTTCTTTCTGAGTACAATTATTAATTCCACTATCATTAATCATTTATTACAAGTACAATAAAATCAACCCATTTTGTCTCTTTGCATAAAATTTTCCATCTTTTTGCTTTTATAAAGTGACATTTTTACCTTATAATCAACTTATCTGCAAAGCATTTCTGTTAATGGTACATAGAAATTAATGAAAATTTTTATTTAAATAGCACCACTTTGGCACTTGCCCATTCCAACAATATATCACAATTTATTAGTAATAAAATACCTCTAATTATCATGATTAGTTTCTCTTTTGTTCCTCAGGTCAGCCAACCTACTCTACTCTGTCTGGACACAACCTTTTGACAACACTTTTAATTCTATCCACACAATTAATTAAGGATTTTTAAAGCTTAAACAACCAACTTGGACAAGTGAGAAGAATGCTCAAACATGTATTGCACACCCCACTCAAAGATCATTATAGTATATTCCATCCTTTAAAGACTATGTGAACACCCTCTGGCCCTCACCTGGATAATATAATAACATTATTAATTTCATACCCATAATTCCTTTATCTATTGTCCCCACTCCCCAGCACAGCAGCACTATAATATTACAATTTTGAGCCAACCTTTTCTTACCCCTGAAAAAAAAAAAAAAAAAAAAAAAAAAAACCTGGATTATTTTGCCCACAATGTGCACTTAAAACCAGAAAAGACTTGACAATGATGAAAGAGAGACGAGAGCCTATCCTGGAGTTATCTTTATGGTTGCAGCCAAATTAGCCATCCCTGGGAACATGATGAGAAATCATTGAAAACTAACCTAATGCTTGCTGTTGGCAGGAAGTCAGAATTCAGGAGAGGAAGTTTAGCACCCATTTTTGGATGCCAAGTATTGCATTGGAGCATGGAACTCCTTGTAAAAATGGGCAATCATGCCCAGAACAGAGTTTCCAGGCGGTAAGTAGATCTTTAGAATAAAGGAATAATGTCTAGCCAATAGCAATCCATAAAAATGATCTGAAATGAATTGTTAATTGCAATGCTTTCATACCACAAATGATCTGACAGACTTCTAAAGTCCATCATCCAGCATAGATAGTCTGTAACTTGAATTGCAAAGTGAGAACTGATAAATTTTAAGGGTTCTCAAATAATCAAGTCATCGTTTAAGATGAGAAATAGACAAGGTAGCATACAGCCAAACATAGAAGAAAATTTGCAAAACTAGACCTTTTGCTTTAAGGTTATATAACACTGTCTCAACCAAAATTTACCAGCTTATTGAGATCTGAGCAATTATCATATTCAGAGTCAGTGAGTAGCAATTATCATATTTACATGAGATCATCTTCCTTTTTATCTCCATTAAAGTATCATTCATTCCACAATGCCACTGCTTGCACAGCAGTTAACAGTGTTCTATATCACATGAGTATCACATAAAACAAAATTTTACAATCGTTTTAACGAATGCCATATGGGAAAAAAAGGAGTGCACGAACTCCATATTTTCAACAATAAAAAAACTGACCTTCAGGGATACCAAAACAAGAACTCATACCAAGAAAATTTGTGATGATACTCAACGAAAACTTTAATTTTATTGCATAGCCAATGCTTCAACAATCAAAAGCTTCTACAAGAACCCTCATATGATATAAAATGGGGTATGAGGATGACGATCATTACATTTCTGATTTCTCCTTGCAAACAGAACCCTGAAGATTTTTTAAGCAAGGCACTAAAATCCTCTTAGAACTTTTTGGTCTCTACCAAGGAAGGTACCAGGTTATATCATGCTGTGAAAAATAACACAACCCAACAAAAATTGCCAGGAACACTGTTAGAAACTTAGAATTCTTCTATAAATCAAAACCCCGTCGAAAACCAGAACCTGAATTCTTCAATTATGAAGATAAAGAAGTATAAGGCATAAATATTTGTTAGCACCATAAATTAATTTATCTTTACAAAGAAAAGAAAGAGAGTTGGGGGAAAAATACAAAATACTGCACACTTAATTTTTTATTCAATGAAAAACATATTATCTTGAGTGAGTTTTATGCTAGTTAATTCATAAATTCCATACTTCATACATAGTCCACAACTAATGAAATGGGCTCTTAACTCAAAATATAAAGTCAAATAAAATAATTTATTTACATTATAAATTTTTTTATATATATAAATTTTACAACTTATTTGGTATAAATATATACAATTCATATATATTTACCATTAATGTGTTGATTATATATAAAAAATTCATTTAAAATTTTATATTTTAATTTTATGAAATTAATTAATAATTTTGAATTAAATTATATATATATATATAATAAAATTCATTTGTAAATAAAAAAAATTCAAATCCCAACTTCTTTGAGATATCAATGAAATAGCTATATTACAGACACGCATGTAGAATTCACTTCGATTGAAACTAAAATTTAATAACTCACAATCTTGAAATCTACTTGTATATCACTAAATTAAAACTCATTGATTATGTATATATATATTTTTAATTTCTTAGTTTGGAGGGGGGGTAGTTGAATAAATAAATAAATAATAGCCTAATGTATAGCTTGCTTTCACACAAAGAACAACAATGGTTTTTGTGCAGATACATATATGTATTGAACAAAGCATTAAAATTGAAACAAAATCAATTAATGTTGGAAGATCTGATTCTGGTTGAATCTCGAAGAACCATTGTTTGTCTTGGATAAGCATGCAGAAGGAGATGCCAAAAAGCAAAAGACTGAGGGAGACCTGGCTATAGTTGCTCTGCTTGCCTTGCTACTCATTAATGAAATTGATGACCACCTGCTATATGTCAGCACCTAATCTCTATATTCTCAGATCTTATGTAATATATTGTGTTAATGCCATGTCCACAATTCAAGATTTCTCAGCCCACAGAAGCGCTAACCACCTGGTTTTAGACATTTCCTCCCCTTCTCCTCTCTATGTGCTGCCATTGGAGACCCTTGCTTTTGTTGCAGCACTACAGCCAATACAGCCTTTATTATCAGATGGGTAAGTAGATACCATGCATTCTATCATCAAGTGATAGTGTTAGCTATAGAGAGAGATATGGGGGTGTGGATAAGCTGTAGTGGATTATTATCTCCTACAGATATGGCAAGTAAATAGATGAGCTATACCTATATATTGACAAGAGATAGCATTGCATGCCCAATTGCCAATTGGGTTTCTTTCTTTTTCCCTTTTCTTGATATGTCTAGAGAGTTGACACTCTTTATGAGTCCTTAGGAGTAGGGATACATAGCTTTATCTTAGTTCTTCTAAATATATTTATATATAAATTTAATATGTGCGCGTGCAATGGGGTAGCCCTCTTTAAATGCGAAATTGCTTTTGCTATAAAATCTTGCATTACCTCGCTCATTCTCTCATTACAATAAGCAGCTTTTTTGGCTCTTTCTTCTCTTCATCAAATACTACCCTAGCAAAAGCAATGACAAAGAGGTGGTTTTCCGGTATAATTAAGGTCTCATTGAGGTGTCAAGAGGCTGTTTGTTTGTGGGTTCTTGGAGCAATGGAGGGTTTTGGAACTGGGTTTTTTATTATAACGATGAAGAAAGCTGTCTTTGCTGTTTTCACTTGCATTCTTGCATTAGGTATGTTCTCTCTAGCTTGCTCTATACCATCATTGTCTTGTCTGCTCTTATAACTTAAAAACCACCCACCATGAAAACCAAGATGAAGATGCCAATTTAGCTAGGTATGGCGTTCACGATGATAAAGCTGCTTGAAGAATATATATAGGTCCACAAGATCACCGTCCAACCCATACAAGGATGGGCGTTGATAAATGCAATGATGCCGACTCTCCACTTATTTTCAGCACAAGCTATTAGTCTCTTAGTTCTTGCAGTCTTTCATCATTTCCTTTCTCTGTCCTTAGATATGCCTTCTTTGTTGTTTTATGCTGATCAGATTCTTTTGGTAATTATTGTTTATTATAGGAGGGGCTGCAGTGGGCACAGTGATAGGAGCCATGAAAGGCCAAACAACAGAAGTTGGGTTTCTTCGTGGGTCTGGAATAGGTGCTGTGGCAGGTGCTATCACTGCCGTTCAATTGCTGGAATCAGTTTCTGATGGCGAGCCATTGTCCAAGGTATAATATTTAACACTATTTATACAAATAATACAAGTATAAAAATAATTAACTTGTATATTAAAATTTTTCTACATTACCTTTGACATTTCAATCTCCGACGCTCTTTATTAATTTCAATCTCTGATCCTCTTTATTAATACTCAGTCCAATGATAAAGGCATGTCTTGATGAATTATACCATCTATTGTGAGGTTTTCAACTTAATAGGCTGGGCCATTTTTTTGTTTGGTTCATTCAAGGGGACCCATTTACCCAAAATGGGAAGGGAAAGAAAAAAAAAAGACCAACTAACAATATTGCAATTTACAGGTAGCTCTGTTTTATAGCTTGATGAATGGGAAGGTCTTCATGGAATGGGTAAGCCCTGCAATGCTAAAAGCTTATCAATGGCAAGTAAGTACATTTACTCAGTTAATGGTGGCAATTAATAGTGGCTAGGAATATATGTATAAAGTTCTCAATTAGGCATTTATGTTCTAACTTTCAGATTAGTGCACTGGAAACCACTTACAGAGAAATTTCAGACATCTATGACACCTGTGGAATTAGAGCGCTGTCCAAGAATTGCATTCAAAAGCTTCCTCAACTTACACTCCAATCCAGTCACAACTTTGATCAATGCAACCAATTTTGTTGTTCCATTTGTTTGCAAGTAAAAGCTTTCGCTTCTTTGAGTGTCAAGCATTCAATAATTGAAATATTAATTACAAAATAACTTAAAAATTTTTGTGTTTTCAATTTTCAGCAGGACTTTAGGATGGAGAGTCAATGAGAAAAATTCCCAATTGTGGGCACTTGTTTCATGTGGACTGTCTAGATAAATGGTTGGCCAGAAATGGGTCTTGCCCAATGTGTAGAAATTATGTTTGCAATGACTCTGATGTATTGTAATTGTACATCATTCTTCTGAGTTTGTCTCACAAATTAATCAAACAGGAAAAAAAGAGAGGGAAAAGAAAGTCCTCGTTCATTCTCCATATTTACTGTCACTGTATTGGAAATTGGAGTAGTATGACAATTGCCTAATTGCTCTATCGTCACCATGCACCACCATTGGGCCCGATTCTTGAAATTCCTTGATTAATTTTTAACTGAAGATTGAAGAGATATGAATTGTGATTCATTACTTACTTGACATAATTGAAAATCTATATATTGTTTCTTGAAATCTTTTGATTTATGGGTATACAAAATCAAGGATTTGGGGTCATGCACAAAGGGTTTTCAATGAAATTCCTTGAAGATAAGTGCTGTCTTTATTTCTTAGACTATGTTAATTAATGGTTACTAGAGAAGTTGAAATGGATGAGATCGCTATAACAATTTTGCTCACTGCAAACTCGTTAGAATCTTCACATCCCATGCTCGAAAAGCCTGAAACTGAGCTAGATTTCATTGGGTTAAGTAAAACACATACGCAATTAAGGATGTGGCGGTGGTGCTGGTGAATTCGAGAGGAGAAGGGTCTAGGGGAAGAAGATGAAATTTATGCCATTAGAAGAGGGTTTTTCCTTTTAGTAAGGGGTGGTTTATAATGACGATAGTCTAATGGCGTTTGGTCGAAGAGAGAAGGGGAACTGTTTAACAGAATCTTCCATTCAAAAGAAAAAAAAAAAAAAGATTTTAGGGTTCAGCACATTAAAATTAGAACAAATGTATGATATAAATTAGAATTTAAAGATGGTATTAAAGTTAAATTTACTCAAGTTTCAACCATGATTCTAAATTTTAAATTGTAGAAATGCAATCTTGTTGTGAAAATTAAAATTTTATAATATTTTAATTTAAAATTTTCAATCGATTTTTCTATTTAAAATAAAAAATTTATAATTTATAAAAATTTTCATTTAAAAAAATTAGCATAATTATTTGTAAATTTGGTTGAATTTTTTAATTTTTTATTTTTTGAAAAAATTATTATTTTATTTTAATAAATTAATTATTTAATTATTATATTTTAAAAAATATATTATTTAATTTACATATTTTAGTTTCATTAAATTATTCAATTTTTTTATTAAATTTTTCATCATTCATTATAATAAAAAATATTATTTAATCTCTTTATATTAAAAAAATTAATTAAATAATATCCCTAAATATCACTATTTAATTTATTTATTTTAATAAAATTAATTTATATTTTTTAAAAATTATATTATTATTTAAAAATAAAAATATTGCTATGTGAAGATTAAGTCTATTTTTTAAAATTTTAATTTTTTTATATTATTTTTATATTTTTTTATTAAAAATAATTTTTCTTATTAAAAAAAATTTCAAGATTTTTTTATATAAATAATTTAGAGATAATAAAAGAATAAGTACGGATACGAAGAAAAATAAATATGTAAAAAGAAATAAAAGAAAGATAAAAAAAATTAAAGAAAAAAAGATTTAAATAATTTAAATATAAAAATAATTATGGGATAAATTAATTTATAAAAAAAATATATTTTATTGATTAACAGTTTAAGAATTAAGTAGATAATTTTATTAAAATACATGAAATAACTTTTTATTTTTTATTATTATTATTTTTTTATTTTTTTATACGGTTGTGAGCAGATTAAAAAGGCGTAAAACCCAAATTTATTGGACAGAATTTCAACAGAGCCATTGCGCTTTCTCTGTATCATTCTAACCTGCGCCCACCTAACTGATCAAACATCAGAAGAATCAAGAGAGAAACAATGGCGTGGTGTGCTTTGAAACCCTTCCATGTTCCTATGATGAAAGTCGGCGCGCTTTGTCCTCGGGCTCCTTTAGCCATCGGCGGCTTCGGCTGCGCTTCAGTTGTCGGCACCAGCCTCTGGAGCTCTTCTTTTAACCGATCCTTTGCTCTGCCCTTCGCTTCATTAAGCACAACCACCGCTTCTCGTAACTCTTTCTTGCTCTTTATCTTTTTGGATTTCGATTGTACTATTGCCTTGACTTTGAATGGTAGAAATTAATCTGTAGATGATTTGATGACATGAAATGTGACTGAATGATATCAAATCTATAATACTTGTGGTGGTATATCTTAGGGCATTCCATGTTGTTATTCGTGTTATAAACAGATTGTTCAAAAAATGACTGGATAGATGTATAGCTAATGGATAGTGTGGAAAAACCGGGACTTTTCCTAGTTAAATTGGTACCGTTCTTATTATTGAAATGTATGCGACATACTTTAAAGGGGAGAATGTATACTACGTCGGCATTGGAATTCATGAAAGTTTGACTACTTCTATTTTTTTTTCACGAGTGAACGTGTCAGTGATTTATGAGGTTAAAGGAAAAGGAAGGTCAAAGAAATGAGGAGAAATAAGAAGGGGGGTGGAAGGTGGATAGAGATGGAAAGAAATGAGTATGAAAAGACTAACCTATAGCACATGTTTGGAGCTTGTGGTCTTTCATTAGGAGGGTGTAGATCTGCTATCTATAACCATGTGTATGTGTTCGCGTCATAAAAAAATTCGTGTTCTATGGGGTCTGATTATCTTGATGCCTAACATTGGTGAATATGTATACTTATTGCAGCTAAAAAGGAGGCTGTTAAGACTGGGAAGGCTCCAGCAGCATTGGGACCATATTCTCAAGCAATCAAAGTCAACAACCTTCTATTTGTTTCTGGTGTTCTAGGTCTTATTCCAGAGGTACACACCATTATCATTTGGAGACTTGCCTGACACAGCATTCCATGTATATTTGTTCTTTTATTCTTTTTACTTATTTTCTCTATTTTCATGTACCTGTAACGCCATGCTTGAACAATTACACTATCCTCTCTCTTCTCTTTTAGCAGAATTCTTTTTCATGTGTACTGATTATACATTTATGATACTTTAATACAGAGTGGGAAGTTCATCTCAGATAGTGTTGAGGATCAGACAGAACAGGTACACAAGCAAATCTTGAAGTAGACTTCCATTTTACTTTGGCTCTATTTTGTTGATTGGGCTTAGCCAAAGCATGAATGTGCAACTGGTAATTTTCAGTTTCTAAGCTTCACAACTTGTTGATAATTGATGCAATAGTGTTTATGAGATTTTCAGGTACTAAAAAATATGGGTGAAATACTAAAAGCTAGTGGTGCTGACTATTCATTTGTTGTAAAGACAACAATCATGTAAAAATCTCTCTTTGTTTTGCAACATTTGTTATGGTATTATGAATTTGGAAGAGAATAAGCACTATTCTTCTTTTCTTTTTTGTTTTTGTGCAGGTTGGCTGACCTGAAAGATTTCAAAAAAGTAAATGAGATCTATGCAAAATGTGAGTTTTATTGAATTTTTTATTTATTGAATACATGTATTTAGCATTTAAAGTAACACACAGGTTTCCACTTAGTTTGTCAAGATTTGTCATGCTAACATTGCATTGGCATAATAAACAAAAAGACAATGAGCACTTTTTTATATCCTACTTTACTATGTAAATCTTGTAAATAACCTAGTGCATATCTATGCTGGACACCAGAATGCTTTCCACACATACTAGTTGCTCTAACATTGCATTCGCATAATCAACAAAAAGATATTGAGCACATCTGTAAATCTAGTGTACAACCTAGTGCAAGTCTAGGTGGACACCAGAATGCTTTCCACGCATGCTAATTGCTGAATCTTCATATGGTAAGATTTTGGATAATTTTAGAAATCTGCTGATTTTTTAGCATGACATGCTGCATGTTGGGTTTGTTTAGCATTTTTTTTGAACTGCTGCTAAAAAAAGTACTACATTGAATACTTTATTTAGATGTCATTAAAAATAGATTTTAAGTTAAATTTACATGTTTTAGTCATAATAACTCCAAGGCAGCTAAACATCCTTTTCAAACTGTTTTTTCTAGCAGCGTCTACAATATTGCTTTTTGAAAAAGAAGGCTGAAACCACAATTCCAAACAGGCCCTAAATTGGCTAATTGAAACTACAAAAGATATCATTTTTGGCTGATTCTTGATCTCATGTATTGCCTATGGAAGAATTTTCATTTGTTGATTTATTTTGCGCATATGTTTTTAATTTGTCTGGCAGGATTGGCTGATTGAGGCCAAGAGCCAAAGTTATTTTGGAAGAACAAAATTTCAATGAAAATATTTGCATGCTGAAAAAAATAAAAATAAAAAAAAGTTTCTTGAGGCTCTGTTTATTTCTAATGGAAAATATATCAGATGAAGTTTCTGTTAAAAAAAAAAGGAGGGTGTTTTGTCTAGTTCCATGAAAGGGGGAGTATGTTGAATGTCTGGCATCTCTGATATTTTATTAAACCTGAACTTGCAATGTGGTTCGTGTTGCAGACTTTCCTGCACCATTTCCCACCCGCTCAACATACCAGGTAGCAGCATTGCCGATGGATGCCAAGATTGAAATTGAGTGCATTGCTGAACTTCCCTGAAAACTTGAACTCTGGTGTCATTTAGGGACTTGGCTAACTTCAGATATTGCTCAAGTTAATAAAGTGGGATGGGGGTGAAGTGAATATGACAATTGTGGTCTACTTTTGTCTTGCTCTCCTCAACTGTTGCTGTAAGTGCGACACTATCGGCGAAATAGTGGTTTAGTGGACATGATTTAGAGCAATGGATAAGCCCCAATGCAATTCTGGAATTGGGAATGGACAAAAAATGATGACTTTAAAAATTTTTTAATTAAAACTTTGTTGTAGTGGTGTTATCAGCCAATGTATCATTTCAAGATTTACACCAAGACTTTCGTGTTCTAGTACAGATGATTTTGCGGCTTGGTCCTGGGTGAACTAGCGTCACCCTTTCTGCAATAAATGAATTTTTTTACGGACCCAAGGGCAAGGCAGGAGAGAAGCAAGCCTCACTTGGCAATTGCGGTGCTTTTCCTTTGGGATAGGATTGTAAATTAAATAAGCCCAGCTGAGTTTAGAGAGGCTAGCCAATTTTTTTTTTTTTTTGTTAGAATTTTTTTGAGCTCGAGCTAAATATCAATGAGCTCAAAGTTAACTCATCTAGAAAATGAGTTTTACGCGAGTGGAGTCAAGTAGGATTTTATTGAATTTAGCTTCAAGTAGGTTGTGGGTAGCTTTACTCATTTACAAAGTAAGCTTTGATATTTTAGGTTTAAAGTTATGAAAATTATAAATTTCAAACTATATAATTTTGATTAGTTTTTATTTAAAAAAATTAATTTTAAATTATAAATAATTATATTTAATAAATATATTTTTATAATTTAATTGTTTTATAATTTTCAATTATATATTATTTTTAAAATATTAATAAATAAAATAATAATAATACAATAAAATATAATAACTAATATAAATGTAACCAGCTAGCTTGCAAACATATAAATGAATTAGCTCACTCAATTGAGTGAGCTCAATCTTGTATAACTGGAGTTTATTTTGTTAAAAAATAAATCAAATTAAATTTTTATCAAGTCAAATCTCAAATGAATTGTAAACAGTTTTGATTCATTTACGGCGCTACTTTAGGTTGAAGGATGAAGAACCAAAATTGGTATGCCAGTGGATTCTGAAGAGTAGCCAGTGACTTAGTTTTGAGTTTGGCTAAAGGGCTGTAGTGTAATTTGGTATAATTGATAGTTTAAGTGATATTCATTTCCCAGGTCTTCTTTCCTGCCGTAGGCTGTCGTCATCGAATCAAGGCATAAATTTTATTTGCTATTCTTGTCAAGTAAACGGCGTCGGATCAGGTCCGCCCAGATGGTTAGATCTGCAAAGCATCATCCAACAGTTATATTAATAAAGTACTTTAAATTAGTCATAACACCCATAACAGATTTTTCCAACCACTTATTAAAATAAATTTATTTAGAAATTTTTTAGAGATAAATTCCAAAGAAATTTGTAATTTCTCAAATTCTTATAACTCCATAATACTAAAAAAATTACTAATTAAATGTTATAACTCTTATTAATTTTATCCTATAATTAAATCGTTAATTTATTAATAAAGATGTAGCATCACACTAACGATAAAATATGATTCCTAAAAGTTAAAAAATATATAATTTAATTAATAATTTTTAATATATCATATATTAAAAAAATAGATAGTTTTTTTTTTATATTTTTCTAATTTATTTTAATTTATTAGTTTTTTTTTATATTTTTCTAATTTATTTTAATTTATATAAAATTTTAAATTATTTTAAAAATTAAATTTAATTAATAATTTTATTTAAATTAATTTAAAAATACTTCATCACGGAAATGGAAATACCTAAAAGGACAATAAAAGTAATATGAATATTGCTATGAAATTACTTTCGAGCATAATTAAATAATAAAAAATTATTTATATAATAAATTTTAATTAATTTGTGATATTTAATTGTTATTATTATTGTATATATTTTAATTTATTGCATATAATTTTATAGCAAATATTTAAAAAAATATACTTTTAGTTTTCAAATTATATTAAGGGTGATAAACATATGTAACTCATAAAAATTATTTATTTTGAATTTAATTATTATTTAAAATATTTAAATTTTTTTAAATTTAATTATATTATTAGAATAATATTTAAATCTATTTAAATTTATATATTTTAATCAATAGTGCATATAAAATATATTTATAATTAATAATTTATATTTTTAAATTTAATAATTTTAAAAAATTATTAATTAAATTTTATACTTTTCAACGGTAAAATAATAAATGTTATGGTAATTTTTTTTAATATGTGTGAAATTATAAAAATTTAAAAATCACGGATTTTTTTTTTCTATTTTCACTTTTAATTTTGTAGCATAAAAGATTATCCAAAACGAAATAAAATGCAGTTCCAACAAACGCGATAGATGCTCCGCGTCAAAAAGTTACTTGATACACTTGATGGTCCCACATATAGGGCATGTGTTAGGGCCCATGCAACGATACATCACGGTGCAGACTTCACAAAATCAGGTTGGATCCCACCAAAAACCAATCACATCACCAATCAAGCCACAAAATTTGTGATAACAATTATATACTCAGTTGCAGAGGATCATTTCCTGAGAAGCCTGGCGGGGGACACCAAACAACAGCAGCATCCAGAAAACGCCGTGCCCACAGTACAAAGAAAAAAAAACTTTTGGCTTTCGGCCATCCCCAAACCCTTAAAAATGGGAAGCAACCACTTTTTATCCCAATACCCAAAAAACACCAAGAACACTCCTCTCTCTTATCTCACGGTCTCTCATCTGTTCATTTTGTTCCTTTTTCCGGAAAAAAAAAAGCCTGTGTAAGATTTCATATCTCCTTTTTGTTACTTGTTTATCTTTTTCTTCTGGGTTTTCTTGCCTTTAAAGTTGTTCTTTGTGAGAATAACAGATCTAAAAGTTTCATCCCACAGTCACCTCCTATTTGGCCTTAAATTTTCTGGGATTTTTTTGTCAAATTCTTTTTTTTTATTTTTGTTATATATCTGGGTCGGTTTTGCTTGCGGTATTCTGCCGGTTGGTTTTGCTTGTGGAACTCTAGTAGCTGTTGTTTTTATTTATTTTTCTGTTTAATTGTTGGAGTGCTTGTTACAATTGCTTTGGATTTCGTGGGGTGTGTATATTCTGGTGCCATTTTCTTTCTTGGCTGGTGGGTTTTTATTTGGAAGTTCTTAAATTTGTCTTATTTCTTGAAATTTTCATTTTTTTTTCCTAATCCTGGCAGAAATTTACCAGTATAATGATTATGTTGTTATAGTTTTCTTTGGGATCATTTGCCTCTTTCTTTTTTTTTTAAAAAAAAAAAAAATATGTTGTCATGCTGAATTTGTGAAGAAAGCAAAATTTAAAAGGTGTGATACTCTTTTGTGTAAAAAATATGTAAAACTTGGATACAACTACGATTCTTGTCTGGGTTCTATCTAATCGACTGTTTGAGCCCCTTGTTGCCTAATTTTGTTTTTTAATTCTCTTTTTGAATTTTTACCTTTAAATTAATGTCTTAATTGCTGTTGTGCTTCCATAGTTGGTTTGATATGTATAGAGATAGAGTGCGGAATTTCTGTACAATGTTTGAATTATAATTTCTAAGCATCGAATAAATTTGTGATTTTTTCACGTGCATATTAATTTAAGGCATGGAAGGAATCATTGTTAGAAGGGTCATTCCCTCAGATAACAGTTGCCTTTTCAACGCTGTTGGGTAAACTCTAGACTCTAAAACTTGCATTTTAATTTATTTCTTCTATCCAATCGAATGAGTTTGAGGTTAAGCTCCAAACCTTTAATTATGTTTTATTTCATATTGAATGTTGCAGGTACGTTATGGATAATGACAGAAACAAAGCGCCTGAGTTGAGACAGGTTCTAATCTATCTTGTGATTTAAATGTACTAGTTCAAATTTTCCTTCATCTGCAATGCACTAGTATCCCAAGGTTTCCATAGTTGGGTTATTGGGTGAACCTTTACTGTAGTTGGAAACAGATTGAAAACAATGTCCTGTTTGTTTCTACACAACAACGACAATGACAACAACTAAGCCTTAATCCCAACCTAGTAGGGGTCGGCTGGCCTGTTTGTTTCTATAAACAAAAGAAATTCTGTTGCATGTTATTTTACATTTTTACTGCAATTCGGAAATTGTTGTTAATTTTGTGAAAATTCTTTATTTGTTTGTTCTGTTGAAATTGATCCGGCAAAGATAAACAGTTGTAAGAATGGCTTGCAATAAATAATATCTAATGCTCACTCGTTCCACACTTATTGCATTCCCATCAACTATAGGCTATCACATATTATTTATTGCAAGCATATTCAGAAAATTTTGAGTTTAACTTGCTACTATAATGCTAAACTAAAATTAATTTTAACTGCAAGAATGACAAGACAGTAAATCTTGTGACTGCTGAGGGCCAATCATATTTCCATTTCCATTTTCTCTTCTAGTTGTATATGCTAAATTGTCTTTTTTATCTTGTTTCTTGATGTTCTTTGCTATGAAATCTTTTCTTTTAAGGTTATAGCTGCAACTGTGGCCAGTGATCCAGTGAAGTATAATGAAGCATTTCTTGGAAAGCCAAACGAAGAGTATTGTGCTTGGATTCTTGACTCAGAGAAGTGGGGAGGTGTGCTAAACGTATCTTCTCTGCTATTGACTACATGCTTCATTATGTAGATGTCAAATTACCAAAACTAGAACTGGGGACTGTTAAGAACATGAAATTTATTATCTAGCTGATTTATTATAAGCATCAGATATGTCTGCTGAAAATTTTCCTTCGGTAAACAAATTTTTTTTTTTTAATATTTAGAACATTATTTTTTTAGTGCCTATGATAAGACAACATTTTCCTCTAAGGCCTTGCATAAATGCATGTTTTGATATCAGTTAGAATTTAGTCCTAGAGGCAAGAATTCAAGATGCAAGATTCTAGTTTGTTGTAGTGTATTTAGGATGCTTCTTTATATATTTGATGCATCTTTTTATGAAAACTATCTGTCCATGGAAGTTTTTTATTTGGGAATAACAGCAATTATTTATTTCTTCTTCTAAAATGAATGAACTGAAAAAGACTAAAAAAAAAGTTCTTCGTCTTTTTACCATGTTAATTAATGTATTTGTGATTTTTTAAGTGAAGGTTTTTCAGTTAATTAGTTGACCTTTAACTGCTAAGTTGTTAAAGCCCTTGAGCTTCATTCCTACTTTGCTATTGATATCCTGTGGGAGCTAGAAACTTCATCTGATTGGCCGTAAACTTTTCTTGTGTCAGAATGGACTGAATTATTTTGTCCTCTCTCTTTTTCTCTGCCTAATTTGTGAAAAAAATTGAGGCATAATGTGGAAATCAGGTTTATCCTGTCTTAAGAATGTTGAACGTCTTCTTAAAATTGTTGAAATTTGAATCTTACAGTATCTTAACTTCAGCAGTAATGGGAAATTGTTGGGTCTACGATGTTGTCTTGGTTTCTAATGGACACATTCCCATTTGGTTTGATAAGATTTGCATAAATCGTCTGCTTCAATTAAAATCGTCAAGCATTTGTATTCTTTTTTGCTCGAGCAGGAATGTTGTTTGTTTACTAACTGTATTATACTGCTGGTTTTCTGTGTGTGGCCTTTTTAGGAGCCATTGAGCTTTCAATATTAGCAGATTACTATGGATGTGAAATTGCTGCATATGATATCCAGACAACTCGATGTGATTTGTATGGTCAGGTAAGCGCTAGTAATTGTTCTTTTTATATCAAGGTCTTTCCAAGTTGTGTTACTAAATGTTTCTTTTGTTCTCTGTCTCTTTGCTTCTTGTTCTTTTTCTATTTGGTTGCTATTTGACAGGACGGGAAGTACTCCCAAAGGGTGATGCTGATTTATGATGGACTTCATTATGATGCTTTGGCTGTATGGTGTTTCATTCTCAATTTCATTGTTGTCTTATATTTTGATTTCTTTTCGTTAAATCAGAGGCTTAATCAAGAAAGAAATAATGAAATATGTATCATCTATAGAAATTTCATGTCTGTCCTTCGCAAAAGGATTTTCTGGTTGAATACTGTTGATTAATTTGTTATGTTGGATAAGTTCTACAAATCATTATGTGCTATCATCCTCATAATGTAGTAGTGAGCTTGTAATATGCATAATTTGTTAGTAACAACTGGTATTTATTCACCTGTTATATGTTATTCAATCATTTCTGTAGTGTCCCTATCGATTGTTTGCTGTTTTGTCATTCAACTTGTGGATGCCTTCATGGTATTTAATTTTGATAGTTATCTCCATTTGAGGAAGCTCCAGAGGAATTTGATCAGACCATATTTGTTGTACAAAAGGATAGAACAATTGGACCAGCCGAGGGGCTTGCCCTTAATCTTGTCAGGGAGCAACAAAGGTATTAAAAATCTTTGTTTAGGCTTAAAGTTTATGGGACTACTAAAGCACACGAGAAGTTTAATATGGAGGGGTTCATGTACATATGAATGTTCAGTACACTTGTCTAATACTATCACTTACAACTAGATTACGTGAACACATAAAATGTCATTTAGCCAAAGTCCTAAGACTCTGGAGTGCGAACTTTGTGATTGTAGACTGATTTGGCTCTCTTAGCTAAAACTTCTTGGGAACTTATTTGCATTTATTGCATCTCAAGAAAGTTTTGCAGTTTAGATTATGCCAGTCATTTGCTTTTAGTTCACATTAGATATTGGACTTTTTATCAAATGCTACTCTCCTTTTTTAAGATAGGTGCGCATGTTATAGCTATGTTGAGGACATTTGATATGTAGTTTACCTTTGTACATGGGTTCACATGTTCAATGAACGTGGCATGGTTTAGCAGTTAGTCTGTAACTTCTGCTAGACCCACCCAAGGTCTGATCCTGGCCTGGGCTTTCCCGAATGATTGAGAAAGAAAGTGGATACATTTCACACTTAGTTACATAATAAAAAATAAACAATAAAAAGAGAGAGGAAAAAAGCACCTCAAATTTGACTGTATCAGATTTTTTGGCTGACTAATGCATGAAATGTATTTCACCTTTTTCACCTGCAGGAAAAGAAGTTACACGGACACTGCCAACTTCACTTTGCGCTGTGGGGTATGCCAAATTGGAGTAGTTGGCCAGAAGGTCAGTTCTTATTGGACTAATATTCTTTCTTCAACCTCCCCTTTTTTTTTTTTTTTTTTTTGTGTGTGTGTGTTGGGGAGGGGGGTGTTGGGGTGGGGTTCAGCTTGACAATGATTCTCAATCTCTATTTTGTCATTTTTATGTGAATGTATAGGAGGCTGTTGAGCATGCACAAGCCACAGGCCATGTCAACTTCCAAGAGTATAGATGATAAAATTTGTGATGAAAACAACCTTAGAGGAAGACTGATAAGTTTACTTTGGTGAGCTCTTTTGGTGATTGTATCATTCAGTCAATAAATTATTGGATTCTTTGGTAACCAATAAAATGGTCATATGCACTTTCAAACACTGGTTTGTATCAAAGAAAGACAAATTGATGTTTCTGTCACTGATTGAAGTTGGAAACAATTCATGAGTTTACTACTAGATGCGTTATTGGCTGTTATGCTTTCAATAGATTTATCCAAGTGCAGCTGTGCATGTTTAGACGTGCAAAAACATGAGTTTACCACTAAACATTTATCTTTGGTTCAAATTTGCACTAGAATTTGACCTTTTAAGAAGAATTTGAGGTAACGATGATTTTAGATTCATATTTAGTATTTAGTTGAATTATATGTTGGTTGTACCAGTAGGGTGACCGGTATAGTGGTGGTAAGAGTGGATGCCATGGTGGTGACTGGTAATGAAGGTTCGATAACAATAATGGTGACAGTAAGATATGGTAATATGCAGTAACGGCTCGTGCTTTAGAAAAGGACTGGTAACTGTGGAGGTAAGTGCATGGAATTTCTGTCGCCATGCTGTGGTTCAAAGCGCAAGAACCATCTTTTCTCGAAGAACATGAGCCATGGGGATAGTGAACCCATTTTCTTGCACAATCAAGTCCATCTTACATTGCATTGGAGCTAGTGAACTAAATAATCTATAAGTAGTTCTCAGGTTTTAAAGTAATGGGCCTCGCAATATGCCAACGAAGACGAGAAAAATATGCCACTTGATGATCATCTCCTTCGTTAGCATTGCTTTGCCGATTCTGGTGCATATTCTGGCGTTACCCTAAAGGGTGAAGACCCCGCAGGAAAAGGTGGAGCAGATACTGAAACATTTACATGATTCCATCCTCTGTGTTGTACAAAATTCTCTCTTCATCCTAAGTGAAATATGCGCGATTTCCTTGTACTTATGGCGTATTGCGGGGCAGGAAACAGAAAATCTATGGCAAAGGAAGAACAATGAATCTTGGAGACTTTCTGCTTCCTCCCAAGCCATACGAGAAAAATATAGTCTATGAGCCTCAATAGCAATAATTTCTTCATAATAGATCCCACCTTGCATGTTTATCCCGTAAATTTCACGTGAAGATTCCAGAAGGTTGTCGGCGAAAAAACGAATACGTCATGCCTTTGGGACATGTAATGATCGCAGAGCTACAACGCTATTTTGCTCAATTTCTTCAATGATTAATAGTCTCTCTTAACTTAGAGGAAAGGCATGGTAAAGTTTCCATTGCAGCTAATGGGATGGCACATCCAACTCCCCATTTTCTTCTAGGCACCCCTTAAGCTCGTCTCTGTAGTCCGACTCTGTCCATTCTTCGTGTCTCCAATTGTATGGAATAAGATCAAAGGAAAGATCCTCGCAAAAAGCAGGATCTTGCAGCCGTCTTCACTTGGAGAAGATGACGAAAAGACTATTCAATTTCCACTTGCAATGCTGGTAGTTCTACAGTCTGATAAAAGAGCAGCAGCAATGAAATTCATCAGACAATTCAACTCGGGGATTTTCCTTTAGTCTTCTTGAGGTCCGTTTTCTATTCATTGTCTTCACCAGGAGAACAAATACATGCTTACAATTTGAGGGAAAAAAAAATTTTTAAGTAGTTCTTGAATTTTGGAAAATAGATATATAGCTTTTTTATTATATTTTATTTTTAATTTTTTTAAGCAAAACAACTTTTTTGTTTCCTGCTTTTTATGAAAAATGGTATTAGTCCATCATCTTTTGATTTAATGAAAAAATAGTTATAATTATTTGATCAATATATAAAAGTGGGAAGGAAGGGGGAACATTAGGAATGCCAACAATACCCTTCATTATTTATATTTGTAACACCCTAAATTTTAAATGTATTATTTTGTGAGTAATATTAATATTTTTATTTTATTTAAATTTTAGAAAACTATTTGAAATTTTTTGGATTTTTGAAATCGGGTTTGATTTCCCGAAAATATAAAACTTTGATGATTTTTAAAAAATTAATTTAAAAATCACATAGCAAAACTAAAAATATATTTGGAGTCTACAAATTTTTCTGAGTTTTCTAGAATTTTTTTCGAAATTTTTGGACCTCGTTTTTGGTCACAAGACAAAGTAAAAATTCAAAATTTTGTATCTTGAATCGGACCTGCCGAATCGAACCGGACCGGTCGAATCGGACTGGCCCTTTTCTTTTTCTTCCTTCTTCTCCCTTGTGCGCCTGACCTCCCCTCCTTCCCTTTCCGTTTTCTCTCTCCTCCCTCACCCCCAGGCCGTGCCGCCGCCTCTCCAGCCACCCCACCTCATCGGCGCGCCGTCGTGCGCGAAGACCACCCTACGCGTGTGCACCGTTTCGACTTCCCGGCTAAAATTCGACCGATCCGACCACTGATTGAGTCGGGTTTTGTGTCAAACACCATCTACACCTTGAGAGCTTTCCATAGACACTAAGAACATTAAAATCCATCGAGCGGTTTGTCCAATTTTTGTCCGGGAAGTTTTAGCCCATTTTGATTTTTGGGCTAGATTTCTCGCAAACCGTGAACCCCACGAGAAAACTGAGAGTACCAGAGCGCTTCACTCGTCGAGAGCTTCGTGGCAATATAAATTTCAAAATTTTCCGATACCATTTTTGGTGGGTCCCACTGAACTTCGTAGTGTTTTTTCGAGCATTAAATGAGTTTAGAAAATTTCGTAAAAATTATATACTAACCCCCGTATTGTGAGCTTCATGTAGGTACCTTCAATTAGTGGAAATTCAACAGTTGTCCGGATCTGTGAATTTCTGGCCAGACAGACCGGCTACCGAAAAAGTCTCCGAATATGATCGGGATTTTGGCTACCCCACCATTGTCAGATGCCCTGAGCGCGTTCCCGAGATTGGAATCGGCATAGGTAAACCCGAACCTTGCTTTTTCGTAATTTTTTTGTGCTTGAATGGGATTAAAAATTTATTAAATATTCGTGGTAGCTTAGAAAATTATGATTCTTTTTGCATTAGCTTAGTAATATTGCTAAGGACCGTGGGGCAAAGTTTTAAAATTTTTAGAGCCTATTTGAGTAGTTTTTGCACAAAGGATTAATTATAAGGACTAAATTGTAAATTTACATATTGTGATTGATGACTGTTTGGATGGGCTCAGGAGGGGCTGTGTGATGTGATTGAGTTGTGAGTGTATGATTTGTGAATATAGAAGTGCGTTTTGAGCCCTTTTGCAGGTTGGGTAGGTCCTAAGTATAAGGGAGACTCTGCCAGATTTTCGGCACGACTTAGAACGTCTTTGATCTTTTTCTTAGTTTGTATTGAGTCAAATTATTAAATGATTGTAATAAAATTATCAAGTGGACCGGGACAGCCTTCTTCCTCCGCCCAGCTGCCACAGTAACTGCTGTCAAGTCTGTGAGTAAAATATTAATTTTAATTATAATTTCGATATTATTATATGTTCAAGCATGCCCATGCATCACTTATATGTAAATATCTATGTAGTTAAACTTTAGGCACGTTTTATGTTGCATTCATAACTGTAAAAGTGCCATGGATGTTGTTGTGGTAATTTGAAGTAGTGTGCGTGAGTTGGCGTGCCTGTGGTGTGGTGTTAGCTATGGACAGGACGGGTAGACACGGCTTGAGATCTTCGCTGGGACCCGGTCCTTCGGGGTAGACACGGCTTGAGTTCTTTGCTGGGACCCCGATTTGATTTATTAAATGAAAGTCCGGCTTAAGTTCTTCGCTGGCACAGGTTGGATTAAAGAGAGCTGTATAAGGGATCAGGTCCTATATATTTAGGATTTAACATTACTGGGTGTGTGAGTACTCCAAATTACCTTTTTGCTGTTATGATGTGAAAATATTGCTGATGTTGCATTTCACTCTACGGGGTGTATTAGCTTTAGATAGTTATAGAAATTATGGTTAAAATTGATATTTTACTCTCTGAGTCAAACGCTCACTCCTGTTCATTATTTTTCAGGCTACAGGAGGATTTTTGTTGTGGTTAACTTGCTTTTCTCCTTCGCAAGTTATTTATTAATGTTTGTGTAATTTTATTAACTCTTATAATTTCCGCATGTGTTAGAAATATTTATTTAATTTGGGTCTGTAATATAATTATCATGTTTGACCTGTAAACTTATTATTATATGTATGTTTGATGGACAGGATGAGGGAGCTGAGCTCTCATTTATTTTTATGTTGTTATGAATATAAGGAGGGTGAGTTGAGCTCCCCAATTGATTATATATTATGTTTACAGGTTGGGTGAGTCAAAAACTCCCCGTTGAAAGGTCCACTTTATGGTCGGACTCTGTCCGGTTGAATTCTTGAAATTGGGCCCAAATGGGCCTTAGAGTTGGGTTAAGGAATAGTTAGGCTTACTACAGGCCTCGGGGGGGCTTTAGGCTGGCCCAGGTCCTAGTGCCGGTTCGGCTCATAGGTTGAGTCGTGACAATATTATTTATAATTATATAATTTTTTATTATTTAAATTGATTTTAGAGTTATTATAAATTTAAAATTCTTAGCCTATTTGTATTTAACTTCTATTTAATTAAAAATAAAATTTTGAGAAAGAAATTCATATTTCCTAAAAACAATTGTGTTTGGAAAATTTTCCAAAAAAATTATCAATTTTATGAAAAATAATTAACTAACAAATTATAAATATATGTTTTTTTAAAAAAAAATCATAAATTTTACTAAGAAATCTTAAATTAACGTTTCTTTTAAAATAAGTTTTATGTTTATATATATATGTATATATATTATAAACAAGTAGATATTACAGAAAAAAAAAACCAATAATAATTTATTATGATAACAACAAAAAAATATTTTATTTTATTTAAAATATTAATATTAATTTTGATATATGTATTTAATTTCTATTTCACTTAATTTAATTTATTAATTTTTCATATTTCTATATGAACTTGAATTTTATTTTACACAATATTCATATGTATACGAACTAGATTTAGTAAAATAATAATTTAAATTATTTGAAACTAATTTTATTTAATTAATTTGAAATATTATATTATAATTTATATAACCTTAACTCTCCAAAATATATTATAATTTAGATTTTTAAAAAATTTTGAGTAATTAAAAGGAACTTATCTCTTATTTAAAAAAAAGAAATTATCTCTTTTTTTAAAAAAAAAAAAAGAAATTATCTCTTTTTAAAAAAAAAAAAGAAATTTTCTTTTTTATAGTTTTAACATGTAAGATATTGAGTAATTTAATAAAATAAATGTTGAGTAATATTAAAGTTAGAGATTATAATTTAATTAAAGAAAAAGAGAAAGCTAACTTTTTTATTTATAAATTAAAAAAAAAGTCAAAGAAATTATCTTTTTTTTTTTAAATTAAATCTTGATAACTCTTATATATTATGTCAATGTTTTTTATATATAGATCCTATTTCAAACTAAAAATGTTAAACTTAATTTATTAAATAAAATTGATCATTAATTATTTTATTTTATAAAATATAATTATTACAAAATAAAAAAATAATATTATAAAATGATTTTTACATGATTTAAAAATACAAAATATTTTAAACATGATAATAATATTTTAAAATTAGGAGTAAATCATATATAGTAGTGGTAATTTTATATTATAATAATAAAGGACTAAATTTTATTGATTATTGAAAATAAAAATATTATAGTGATATTATATTATATGCAATATATTATATAAAATTATATATAAAGAAGTTAAATAATGAGTATGAACGCACAACGCACGTTTAGCAAAAACTAGTAATTAGGAAAAGCAAGAAATTGAAAAATATCCGTATAATAATTAATAACTCCTAATTGGGATTTCACATACTAATAAATCAGTAAATAATACCAAAATCCTATGATCTTAAACAAGAAAATCCTTTTAGGTTTAACTGAATAAAACTCTGCTAATCAAAAGAAATTGAATAATAATAATAATAATAATAATAATAATAAAAAAGAACTCAATTTAAGAAGACCCTTTTTCGCCTCTTAATTTATCTCCATTTTAAGTTCTCATAAAGGGTGGGTAAATCTTTGCCTTCACGAGGGTTTTTCTCTGTAGAAAGGTGAGAAGGCCAAGTACAAATATAATCGTAGTGTGGAAAGTATATCTTAGCTAACATAACAAGCACTCCCTAAAAGAGCAAGGCAAAATAATGGTCCCCCAGTACAAAGTAGTCAAAGAAGCATTCTGCATAAGCATAATACTTGCATGGGCAGAATCTCCTCTAAATGCATTTAGCAAAAAGCGTTACATGTATACCAAATGGGGCTTTTTAGTCCACGAAGCCCACGATGCATTTTTATCCTTTTGAGCATTTACAACAAGAAAATGGGTTACCGCTACCTGCACCATCTCACATGACACTACTTATTTCCATCTGGCTTTTCTCTGCAATTTTCATAATAATCACTACATCTACGTCTAGATCTTCTGTTTAAGAACATGGCGCAATTGCACTTTCTGGCTCTCCCTCCTTGCCTCCATAAGCTTTGCCTTCAAGCTGCTCTTATGTGTTCCACGCGGCCATTCAATGCAACCTTTCATTCCTCGACTTATGTGAGGGTTACCAGAGTCAGGTGAACTCCATTGCCCCACCAAATCTGGGCTCAGTCCACCTTTACCTGACACAATATCTGGAGACACAATGCCCCCATTAGATTTCCTTCCATTAGAAGTTCTGCCGTTCATACCATCTACTGAGATTATATTGTAGTTATCCCCGTTGTTCGGGCATGATCTCCAAAGCTTTGCAATGGATGAAACCTTCTTCAGCTGTCTTGTTGGCACAGAACAGAGTTCGCTGATTTCAGTAAGCGGGGTTTCATCAAATGCATTCTCTTCCCAATCTGTTCCACTCGCTGAGACGTTACTGTCCCGGCGATTCCTGTTAACAGATGGGATACTTCCTTCTGGGGAGTAACTTGAGCCCTGATCCTCGAGATGGCTCACGGTTTCCCACCCACTCTCGTCTTCTTCTATATCACCGTTCTGGTCAACAAATGCATCAGAATGCCTATGGCTGCCATCTTTGTTTATCAGATTCACTTCAGGACTCACAGTATGAATTTTTGCGGCATGGCTGGCAGGACTGTAGGCAACACATTGCTCAATCTCCCTCTCATTAGGATCACCAGAATTAAATTCTTCAAAAACAGAGAAAATATCGTCTGGGTTAGGCGGCTCATATGTGAAATCCTTTATGTCCTGAATATTCACAGAGGCAGCAGCATGTACAAGTGATTCTACTTCTCTCATTTCCTTCAAATCTGGTGCTGCACTTCTGGATCTTAGAAAATTTTCTAAATCTGCTACAAGCCTGTTCATCTGAGAATATTTCTCTTCAAGTAACACCTTTGCATCAACCAACTTCATTTGAACACGCTCTTCGCGCCATACCTCAGCCATCTGCAACATCTTCCTTTCTTCATTCACTTCCTCCTGCAGTTTCAGTGATTCCCTCTTTAATGCTTCAACTTCAGCCTTGTCCTCCCCAATTTCCTTAGCAAGCTCATCACATACTTCCTCAACCAATTCTCTGGCCTTTCTTTCTTTTTCATAATCCAGCATAAAGCGCTTTGCTGAAACCTTCGCTTCAGCCAGCTCATTAACCAATTTGGAATTTACAATTTCCAACCTTTGGCGATTTTTCCTTTCATGGTTCAAATCAGTTTTAATATCATCAATAAATACACGAATTTTCTCATGCTCTCTACTCCTCCATGCAGCCCTTTCTTCACTGACTTTCTTCAAAAAGTGCTCCAGTTTCTTTTTTGAGGACCGGCGCTCAGCCTCAAGCTCCTGAATGTGTGTTCGAGCATGCTCTAGTTCAGCTTCAAGTGCAGAAACCACTGATACAGCACTAACTTGCTGATCAAGTCGCTTCAGGTGGCCGTAACTCTGGCGCACCTCATCTAATGTTTCCAAGCATACAGGGTCCCACTTAGTTGCACCCTCCATTGCGGAGTTGGAAAACTGAAGTGAAGGTTCAAGCTAAAACAGAGGAGAGCAGGTGCAGAATTAGAATAAAAAACGTAAAAGTTACAGAGAACTACATACAAGTACAAAAAAAAAATGCACAATTAAATTCTATGGTTTCAAGATTTCATGGATAACAATAATTTATATATTATCCCTTTAATCTAGTGATTGATGATATTCCCCTTTGAATATAGACAAAATTGAGCAAACTTGTCAAAAGTTTATCCATGTTGAATGTAACGCTGAATTCATTTGATAAGCAACCAACCTTTTCTTCTATCTGAATTATATAGATTTTCCTATTTTGATATAAATTATATAGATTTTATTAATAATCCTTTTTGTCTAGATAAATGCTGAGTATGTAAATATATACGTGCATCAAAGATTACACAATTACTATGATATTGAAATTTCCAAGGTGGAAAAATGCTAAACAAACACTCTATTAACTTTGCATTCTAGTCTTCCATTGAGAATAAGATGCCTGATCGTGACAGAAAAATGACTTTGTTTATAACCTAGATGATCTTCTTTAAAAGAATTAAACAAATATCATCCAAATGAGACATGGAGTCCCGCATTTTTTGCAATACACATGCCACATAAGTGAGATGATCAAAAAGGTCTTGCATAGGTTCCGTCATTAGCATCAATCAATATTGTCGTTATCAAACAAGCCAATAACAGCTAACGATTCAGTTAAAGAACTTTGGGAACACACGTACCTTGCACAAGAATATTTTCTTCATACCAGAGACAGAACTCGGACGTTGTGATGGATCCTGTACTTCAGAACCATTAGCTTTCCCGCTGTGATGAGGTAAAAATGAGATGCCCACGTGACCACCACCAGGCTGCAGAGATAAACAACAAGACAAACTCAATTCCCCAAAATTGAAAAATCAAATGCTACCAAGCTTCAGGGATACCGACCATTCAATATCTAAAAAAAGATTGATTCTAGTAGTTCACAGTAAATACTCAAGGTTTCTGGAAGTCCTTCAAACAAGAGTTGAACAGGTAGCAGATATAAATAAATAAACTCCTAATATCATCCCAAGCTAAAATCTAACCAAACTCTGAAACGCCAAACACAATGAACAACCAGATTCTCTGATCGAAATTTAACCAGATGAATTGATATCCTTAACAAGTACCAAATATAGCAGATACGAATAAATAGATTCCTGCATATTTACAGTTGATTAAAGTAGTAAACAACTTCTTACGACCAACACCTTTCGATAGGAAAACATGGCCAATCTTAGAAAGGTTCCAAAATTATACATATATATCAAGAGCCATTAAACCAGTAGGATCTCATTTTCAAAATAATTTTTTACTCAACTTCAAAATGCAAGTAAACTTAAACTACAATTCTACAATGTTTCGCCTTATGGTGATTGTTTTTACAAAATAATTTTAGTCAACTTCAAGAACCAAACATATTAATCACACAATCTTAACATCTACCAGATCACATTCAATACGCGCTTAAATCAAGTAGTTGTTTACAGCAATAAAAACCACGAGCATTTACTCGAGTTCTTACAACTCCCAAACCCATAGATCCTTCCAAACAAAGAACAGCAAATGGAAAAACACATAAACATAAACTAATTAGAAAATCACCTGAAACCCTAATTGATCCCTCCTCCTCCTCTCACCGGTGCCAGCAGCCATAGTCTCCGGAAGCTGTAAGCGCCACAATCCAGCTGCCAGCTTCCTCGCAGACACCGCCCTCGTGATTTTCCGTCGACCTTTACGGGCACAAGTCTCGAGCTTCTCCTCCAGCTCATCTTCATGCTCTTCAACTCGAACATTTCTCTCTCTATCTTCAATCTTCCATTTGAGAAAAGGCGTCTCCGGTCGGCTCCGCCTCCCAAGGGGAGTTCCGGTTCTCTTGGAACGGGTAAGACTTGGATTCCGGGTCCTGCGTCGAGGCTTGAGAGAGGTTTTAAGATCTGGATGAGGCTGGGGGTTCTGAGCTTTGGAAGTAATATAGTTCCCCGGAAATGTCGCCGTGGAATGCGATTTCCCGGTAATCTTCATTTCTGTAGTTTGCGATCACCAGCCATTTAGCAAGCAGGAAAACAAAAGAAGAAACAAAACAGTAAGCTTTTATAGAGAGAAAGAAATAGAGAGGTTTTGTTTTCGCTCGCAGTGAAGTGTGTGCGCGCAATGAGGAAAGATACAGAGAGATAGAGAGGGGCGGTTGTCCACAGGGATTTTTGCTTGGGAAAACGACGCACACTGTAACAGATGGTAGAGATTTATTCATACAATACACGCAAACTATTAAAAAAAAAATTAATAACTGTTAAAATAATTAATATTATTAAATAAAATTTAAATTTTAATTAAAAAAATTAAAATTATATATTTTTTTATGATTAAATTTTTAAAATTTTTTAATATATATATAATTACAGGCAGACGTGCATTTGTTTAGAACCATGGAATTTTTTTTTTTTTTAACTGAAGATAGAATTTTAGAACCATGGAATTGAACATATAGTTTTTGTGCATGAAAAGCCATAAAGAATAATGAGTGCCACTCCACTACGTTTTGTTTTGTTTTGTTTGGTAACGAGGAAGTCATATATTGCCTTACGCGTAAATGACAACCTTACCTCATAATAATAAAGCAAGCACACAGCACACGTGTACACTCCAATTAGTCCACATTAACCTAAACCAAGATAAAATAGTATCATTCAACTTCGAGACTTGGATATCTCTATGAAGAGATATTACATATAAAATTCATTATACTTTGTCACTATACACAGAATATTTATTTTTATTTTCATTTTCATAATAATTTAGAGAGTACATTTAATAAACATTTATTTTTTTGGGTACTGAAAGGAATTTAAAGGGTGCAATGGACTTGCATGTAGATCTGGTTCCTTCTTCTTATCGTGGAACATGAGTGAAAGGTATCCGAGGAAAACCCACGTGGCAGTTGGTGGTAGAATCCCCATGAAATCCTATGTAATGAATTTTACAAAACGACAGAAATGTACCCACATGGCCATGGGGATGTGGCTAATTCACACAATTACATACTCTTAACTTTGTTTTGAGGGAGAGCCCAATTAATTTTTATAATAATAACCACTATTTCACAAATCCCATACTTACTAAATTAAAAATTATTATAGATAAACAAACCGGCAATTGTTTTTGCTGCTATTCATCTTCATATATGATTATTGATTAATTATTACCCTTTTCTTTATTGTTTTTTTAACTTGTGGGTGGTGGACTAGTAGAGGGAAGATTCCAAGCCACCCGATGCACAGACATGTTTTGTCCTGGTCATCACATGTGGGGCCTGGTTCAATTACCGAAACTAGAATGGGCCCTCCTTTTATTTTAGAGTGTGGGGCCTCTAAATGGACATGATTGGCGCAAACTTTTGATGGCTTGTTGAAATTGAGCATGGTGTTGGTGGAGGCGATCGACGGTCGGTTTGTGCTTTGGTGGTTTGTTTTGTTTGTCGTTTGAAAGGAGGTGTATTCTTCGATCGATAGTCTTTTATGCCAAACATTCATTCTCACCAAAGAGACGCAAATAATGCGAACTGGCTCCCCCCATACATACAATAATATAGAATTTTTGATACCGTAGCCTAAAATGGTGGCTATAAATGAGTAACCAATTAACAGACACAAATATCTGAATAAGGCTCGAGCTATTATACGTTGCTTGGATATTCATTCTAATAGGCTGAGTAATGATACTTGCTCACTGCATTTTCAATAACTCGAAACGTTCATCGAAAGATAAGAGGAGAACAATATTAATAACTATAATATATTTATATTTTATTATTTTAATAATTGAATTATTATAAAATAAATTTATCCTAAAAAAAACTTAGTTATCTTAATTTAATTTATATTTAATTTAATAATTAAAAATATATCACTTATTTAATAGATTCAAATTTTAGTGATACATATCTAACCCTTCATTAAAAAAAATAATAATAATTCGTATTCAATTGGCTCATAAATCAGAATGGGCGACCCACCCTAAACGACGGACAAAAACACGATAGTTATGACACATTAAAATAGCAACTAAAAGATACCAGAAAGCCTCCTTAAGTCCCATGATATGGCCCTTTCGAAGGCCACTTTATGTGGAGATAATAAATGATGAGAGGATAGCCCAACTTCGTTGACATGCCATTTCAATCACTTAAATACCAAACTGAGTGCAACCCACGTAAGCACAATAAAAGTAAAAAAGAGAAAATCTTGTAAGTTCCTTTGGAGTTAATTTGGCTGGCCTTTATGATGTACAGTAGTTAGAAATTGCATTTAATGATGTTCAACGCCAATTAATCAGTTTGGCCTCATTAAAAATGACGGATGCACGTATAGATATTATTATATTTTTTTTAGTATATAGTTGATTCATATTTAAATTAACTTTGCATCCATTTTTCATATTTATTTTATTACAGATACATGATGAGACTTAGAAAGAGTGGGCACTAACAATTAAGAATTAATTAAATCAGACCCAGGAAGCTTATGATCTGGTCCTGTGGCCCATGTAAGTTGCTAGACAACTTTCTTGTCAAATTCTCTGATCCTAAAATCGTTCCTGTGATAGATGACACAATTCAATAGTTATTATGAAAAGGATATATGTTGACTGTTTCTTGACATGCTTTGTCTTTAATAAGTTGCAGAAAAATTCTCTCAGGATCAGGACCACTGCTTCAATCTGTACCTAATTTCCTGTAAATATAGCTTAATTAACATTTAATCCATCTTAGAGTGCAAGAGCGTGCTTTGTATTGCTTTCCACACAATGGAATATGGGCTTTAAGATGAATCTTAAGCCCACTTCATCATGAAAGGCTGCTTCCCCTTTGTATACTGCTGGAATTCTATATTTTGCAATTATTGGAAAACTGTTGAATTGAATTCTTAAGCGGAACTGATTAAAAAAAATAATAATAAAGCCTTCAAATCGATATTATAAGTATAATAGACTTTGTATTGAAGATACTCGTATTGAACAATTAATAAGCCTAACTTAATAATCAAATTAACTTAATGTTGAAATCAACTTCATATTTGAAAGATATCCAAGATATCTAGATTTATTTTATTCTCAAGTCAATATAAATATTTAATTTAATAATATTAAAATTATTGTTAAGATTATAAATTTAAAATTTAAAATTTTAATTATAATCAAATCAATCAAAAAATATCATGCAATCATATAAATTAGTTTTATATTTGTGAAGTACCAATCCGGAATGAATAAATATTTTATTTTACTATAAAAGTTGCATAAAGTGTATACGAAAGAGTTTGACATGATATAAATAAACTGGAGTCAATTGGTCATCTCAAGAGCAGGGAGGAAAAAGATTACCAGACATGCTACTAGCTATTTATCATTTAAATAAATGATAAATAAATATCTAATATTCTTTAAATTTAATTTTAGATGTGTACATATTTAACCGCAGTTTTGAAAATGGTTTGGCTAGACCACTCAGCGGGCAAAATAGTAAACTGAGTCAGTAGAGTTAAAAATTTTATTTTGCTTAATTAAAAAAAAAATTATAAATAATAATAAATTATTTATTGAGAGGAGAAAAAAAATATTTTTAATATGTAATAATTATTATTATTTTCAAAATTCGTATTTAAGATAAAGAATTCAAAAAATTTAAATTTATTAAATATAATAACATTTTAAAAATTTTAGTAAGTAAACAAATTTTTATGGTCATATTGATTGATATAGGTAATTTATTTAGTATATATAGAGAATATTTAATAATAATAATAATAGTAATAATTAACCCGCTCACTTACACCTAAATCAGCCTTAAGTCCACTAGTTCCCAATTTCTTAATTTATTGAAAAAAAAGAAAAAGAAAAAGGTCAAAACGCACCAAAAGTAGGTGAAGCAAAATATATGCCGGCTGATTCAATTTTCACTGATGAACATTATGAAATTATAGAATAATCTTTAAAATTAGGAGTATTCGATTTTGGTTCGGTTCAAGATTTGATTAGGAATTGGAATCGAACTAAAATTTTGATAAGATTTCAGTTCGGTTCTTCATTATTTCAGTTCCAATTCGATATAGTTATCTGTTCTTTAATTTCGGTTCGGTTCAGTTTTTTACTCTTAAAATAATTTTATGTCATTATTTTTATAAAAAAATTATTACTAAATTAGCATTTAAGTTTTAAATTGGATTATTAATGTATAATATATCATATAATATATCTTTTAGCTATACCTAAAGTATATATATAATTTATGATTAAATATATTATATAATATAATAGTATAAGAACATTATATAATATACATTTTAATTATTTATTAATCATATAATAGTTAACTATAAGAGATAAATATAATTAAAAATTAATATATATATATATTAAAAGTATATAGTATATCTAAAAAAATATAAAAATATATGTATAAATTTAATTCTTAATTTGTTACAATTTTGATTCGATTTCGATACGATTTTAATTTGTTTCTTAGTGAATAATCAAAATTAAACTAAAGTATCAAAATAAATTCAATTCATTATGATTCTTATTAATTCGATATAATTTTTTAATTCGATTTAATTCTCTAAAAATTGTACACAGCCTATTAGAAATAATAAATTAATTAAGTTGGCTCCAAATTATGTTAATTAAGTTGTAATTTTTCAACATATATAATGATGAATATGATTCGTCAACTGTCACATAGTGGATAAGATTAATCGTAATTGGTATGACAACGATGATGCCAAGGCACGTAGCAGTAATAATAACAATGATAGGAAGAATCACGTGAGGCGCATGAAATTATATTGCTTAAGCTTGTTAAATACTTTTATTTAAAAAATTAAATGACGCCCTCATTTTTAATTATATTTCATTTAATATTATAATTTTATAAATATATAATTATAGAATTTTATGATTCTAAAAATGCAGATGATTATCGGTAATTGTCTATCTATTGAAATTAAAGTCGTCTTAATTAAAATAGCATAAGTTAATTTAATTTGATTTTGCTTATTATTATTATTATTATTATTATTATTCTGCCGACTTTAATAGTAAATATTGAACTTTTAAATTTTAAAAAAATATATAATGAAACATGTGGAAATTATATTAGTACCTTTATTAATAGCATATAATTTAAGCGTGAAATGCCAAAGTGTCAACGCTAATTTGCGTTCACACCTAATTTTACGTGAACGATTCCCTTTCCAACTCCGTTCACACTTGACCATCTACCTAATCAGGCTGGCTGGCTTGCTCGCACGCACGCTTTTTGTAGAAATGGGATTACAGAACCATCACAGGCATTTTTCTTATAAAAAAAAAAAAAAAAAACCATCACAGGCATTTACGGTTAATTATTTTATATATAGGGTATTAAAAAATATTTTTTTATAAAAAGTGAAACTTTTTTATAATATAAATGATAAATTTTTATGATTTTAAAATAAAAAAAAATAAATTTTACGTGATTATAAAAAATAATATATATACACACACAAAATACACTTAATCATTTCTCATTGTTTACGGTTCAAAAGGCAATTTCAACTTAACCATGATGGGTTAACACCTATTAATATATTATATGTATAATTATTAACAAGAAATTATTATAATATATATATATATACACACACACACATTCAAATGCAGACGATAATAACGACTCTTATTTTACGAAATCACCCTGCAAATTCTATCCAACGTTTGACCCTTTCTCTCTCTCTCTCTCTCTCCTCCTCCACCATTTCCAAGCACCTACATTTGTCTCCTTCTTTACATATACCCACCACCTCTCCACCTCCAAAACGTTGCTCTCCCTCTACACCTACACTAACCAACCAACCAACCAACACTAAAACAAAGCAGCAAAGCACCCATCAAAAAGGAGAAATATATGGGAAATTGTTTACGCCGCGAATCGTCCATGCAATGGGGCGGCGATGACTGGGGCTCACCAGTGCCGGACCGGTTTTTTTCTAGCAACGGAAGCAGCAGGCTTGACAATAAGATCATGAGTATAGAAGAGGAGGAGCTTCTTGGAGACGACAAACGCTTATTAACATCTTCAACTACATCAAGTACAGAAGTAAAGTTCAAGATTACAAAGAAACAGCTGGAGGAGCTGCTGAGCAGGGTTGACATGAAAGAATTATCAGTAGAACAAGTTTTGGCTCAGTTGATGAACGTCAGCTCGGAACGATATGAGTCCCATCAACGGTCGTGGAGGCCTAATCTGCAGAGTATTCCTGAGTGATATGAAGGGTGATGGTGATGATGATGAACAAGTTTTATGTGTGGAATCTCTCTGCCCCATTTTTCTTGTGGGACCTAGCAGCTTGTCTGTATATGGTTTTATTTTGCAGGGAAGATACATAGATCAAGAAAAATGGAGCTACAAAGGTTCTACAGGTTTTGTTGATTGTGTATATATAGTTTATAGTTCAAGGCTGAATCTTTTTCTTGTTGAAAGCATTTTGGATACTGTTAAGCTTTTTTATTTTCTTTTTTAATCAAAATGATGCAGGAGTTTAATTGAATCTCAAATCTTAATTTTTTTTTCACTTTAAAATAGACGTTTAATTTTTATTTAACTATTAACTAATAATCAATAATCAATTCAAGACAATTTGATGCACAATGATAGAATATGTTGTCGTGAATAATATTTGAATCTTGATATTTATCATTAAATAATAATTACATGTCATCTTTAACATTTTATTAGATTAAAAAGCTTCTTGGTTGTCTTCAAAACTAAAAATAAAAAAGGGGCATCGTTTAGCATAATTTCTTTCTAATGTTATCTGGGATTGATTTGTATAAACTCGGAAAACTGATACATGTGGCCGGATAATGAATGAACCAACTAGTAGTGGTGGCGAGATGAGGAGGTTTTGCAAATGCAATAAGTGCAAAGAGCAATACTTGAACATGTCATGTGCATATGTCGTTTTCATTCAACCACTAAAGAAAATTACATGTGTAAATATGTATATCAACTGGGTCATATATATCAAACCTGTATGGATCAGATTGGTTCAAACTTGAAACACTCACAGTCTACATATATATACATCTCCTAATTAATTTAATTGCATACTATTTAAAGAATAGAGATCGTTGTGCCAAGTCAACTAAAGATGACCAAAACTAAATAGAATTATTAAATAGGGTGCTACTAAAATGGTTCCAAAATGGTTGGCTGGCTATACTAATTAGAGACAGTAACTTGGACTTCTTCAAGGAAATGCAGCTGATCATGTAGATGTAGTCTTTATCTCAGCCATAGGTACGCATATATTGCTGTACTGCTTAACTTTGCCTAATTAATTCGAGGTTTATGTGAAAATACTAAATCTTTTATAATGGTATATATAGGATTATCCCAGCTATATTTTAATTCATATTTCCATATTATGAGTTAATATCGGATTATAGTTAATTTTACATTCCAATTTGCTCAAAATTGAAGGATTTGTGTGAAAAATAAAGGTTAATGAGAAAAATTAAAAGATATCGTTACTTTTTTATTATTGTTTGATTTGTCTATCTTGCTGTTTCTTTAGAATTGAATGAAATCCATAATTGCTTTTGGAAAAGTAGTTGATTTGAAATGCAGCTCTAAACCTAACAGAAGAAAAGAAAATTAATAATTGAAAGAAGGAATTTTCTCATGTCCAGACAAATTGGAGCTTGGTTTATCTGACTGCAATGAAGACTGGGGGAAAAATAAACACATATGAAGGGAGTAGCAGTACACTGTGTTGCAACTTGCAAGTGATGTTCCTAGCAATTTGCAGACAATTAATTGCCTTTATATTTATAAGACTGGACACTAAGAAGCAGCCACATTGTTTTTAATCGTCAAACTAAGGTTACACTTTTATGTATAGCAATTTTATTATAGCCACTAATCATGATAAGTTGTAAGTAGATAAATTTCATTGTAATCAATGACTAAAATTTATTTATAGTACATACAACATTGCATTAAATAATTTCTTTCATTGAACTATCTTAATTGGTCATGGGACAACAGTTATGCTAACTATACAAGTGTGAAGGGAAAATTTTAAAAATAAGATTAATTTGACAATGGTTGCAAGGAGGAATTAGAGCAGCTGCAAGACAGTCAAAAGGGGATGAGTTACCTTTGTTGACAAGGAACAAAAACCCTGCATGGAGATGGCGGCTTATCTTTTTAATTATCCATACAAAGACCACGTTTTCAAGACAGTACTACTACATCCACATGCTTTAATGCTCCTTTTGAAGTTATTTAGTTTCAGTCAGACAAACCCTACAACAACCATGCTGCAAGAATTTAAATTTTTTTTTTCCTCTTATGAGAAATTTCTTTTTAAATGTAGTTTAAATTAATATAAGATTACACCCTTAATTATTTGTTTGTTCTAATAATCAAATGATGCGTGCCTTTAATCCTTTTCAACCTTCAGTTTTTTAATGATGAAGCTTATCCTTGCGTATCCTTTCTTTATTTCCTCAATTGGGAATTAAAAAAGGTATCTCCTATAGGAATATTAATAATGGTCATATATTCTTCATTACCCTTCAACATTTAACGGTTATATGTATGTTGTTCATAGGGCATTAGTTTCGAGCATTATAATATTATTATATATATTTGTATACTTATTAATTTGACAATGAATGTATAATTCGAGTGGTTTTGCCATATCGTTAAGCTAAATTATTAGATTTAATTAAATCAAGTAGTTGGAGGTTCAATTTAGAAATTAAAGCAATTCAATTTGGTTTTAATATCCTTTTAATTAATTTTTTTAATTTTTTAAAATAAGTAAATGACCCATATATATATATATATATATATATTGCCATAAAGTTTTTTTAGAAAATTAAAGAAATAAAAAAAGCCAAGATTTTTTTAGAAAATTAAATTTGTCATTCATCTTATTAGATTTTTGTAAAATGATTCATTTTTCCGTAAATTGTTTAATTACAAAAACTTTATTAACTTAAAAAAATTTCCTCAAATATAAAAGCACATATACTATTTTTTAAAAAAATATAAGAGATAAATTATGTACAGTAAATTTTGTTAAAAAATTATAGAAACAAATTCAAATTTATTAAATATTATTTATTAGATTTTTAAAAAAATGTTGTGTTTCTTTACATGAAAAAAAATTTTCTTGTTAAGTTGGTAAAATTTTTATAATTAACTATTTTATAAAAAAATAATTATTTATAAAAATTTCATTAAATAAATTATAAATTTATGTTAAATTACTTTGCTTTTTTGTAACACCCCTAATTTTTGAATTTATTATTTTTGGATAAATATTGATATTTTTATTTTATTTGAATTTTAGGAAATTATTTGAAATTTTTTGGATTTTAGAAATTGGGTTCGATTTTTTGAAAATAAAAACATTGATGATTTTTAAAAATTAATTTAAAGACCACGTGGCAAAACTAAAAATATATTTAAAGTTTACAAATTTTTCTTAGTTTTCTAGAATTTTTTCGGAATTTTTTGGTCTCGTTTTCGGTCCCAAGGCAAAATAAAAATTTAAAATTTTGTATCTTGAATCGGACTGGTCGAATCGGACCGGCTTCTTCTTCCTTTTTCTTTCTCCCCGCGCGCGTCCCGACCTCTCCTTCTCTCTCTCTCGTATTTTTTCTCCTCCCTCCTCCCCTTGCCGCCCAGCCGTTGCCCAGCCCTGCCCATCTCGCCGGCGCACCACCCCAGCCTCCCCACCTCGCGGGCCGTCACCGAATGCCGGAAACCGCAAGCAAAGGCTGATGCGCAGTCACAGCCTTTGTCTTCCTACGATCCGGCCACCGATTGGGCCGGGTCTTGTGTCTAAACCCATCTACACCTCGAGAGCTTTCCATAGACACCAAGAACACCAAAATCCATCGAGTAGTTTGTCCAATTTTTGTCCGGAAAGTTTTAGCCCATTTTAACTTTTGGACTAGATTTCTCACAAACCGTGAACCCTACAAGAAAACCGAGAGTACCAGAGCGCTCCACTTGTCGAGAGCTTCGCGACAATATAAATTTCAAAATTTTTTGACACTGTTTTTTGGTGGGTCCCACGGAACTTCGTAGTATTTTTTTCCGAGTATTAAATGAGTTTAGAAAATTCCGTAAAAGTTTTATACTAACCCCCGTGTTGTGGGCTTCGTGTAAGTATCTTCAATTCGCTAAAATTCGACAGTTGTCTGGGTCTATTTCCAGCCAGACAGACCGATTGTCGAAAAAGTCTCCGAATTGGATCGAGATTTTAGCTACCCCACCATTGTCAAACGTCCCGAGCGCGTCCCAAGAGTCAGAATCGACATAGGTAAACCTGAACCTTACTTTTTCATAATTTTCTAGTATTTAAATGGGATTAAAAATTCATAAAATATTCGTGGTAGCTCAGAAAATTATGATTCTTTTTGCATTAGCCTAGTAATATTGCTAAGGCCCGCGGGGCAAAGTTTTATAATTTTTAGAGTTTATTTGGGTGGTTTTTGCAAAAGGGGTCAATTATAAGGACTAAACTGTAAGTTTACATATTGTGATTGATGACTGTTTGGATGGGCCCAGGAGGGCCTGTGTGATATGATTGAGTTGTGGGTATATGGTTGGTGGATATAGAAGTGTGTTTTAAACCCATTTGCAGGTTGGGTAGGTTCTAGGTATAGGGGAGACCTTGCAGGATTTTCGGCACGACTTAGGACGTATTTGGTCTTTTTCTTAGTTTGTATTGAGTCAAATTTATTAAATGATTGTAATAAAATTATCAGGTGAGCCGGGACAGCCTTCTTCCTCCGCCCAGCCACCATAGTGACTTCGATTGAGTCTGTGAGTAAAATATTAATTTTAATTGTAATTTCACTATTATTATATATTCAAGTATGCCCATGTATCACTTATATGTATATATCTATGTAGTTAAACTCTAGACACGTTTTATGTTGCATTCACAACTGTTAAAGTGCCATGGATGTTGTTGTGGTAATTTGGAGCAGTGTGCGTGCGTTGCCGTGCGTGTGATGTGGTGTTGGCTATGGATAGGAAGGGTAGACACGGCTTGAGATCTTCGTTGGGAGCCGGTTTTTCGGGGTAGACACGGCTTGAGTTCTTCGCTGGGACCTCGATTTGATTATTTAAGTGGAAGTCCGAGCTGAGTTCAGCTGTACAGGGGATCAACTCCAATATATGTATTGTTTGACATTATCGGGTATGTGAGTGCTCCAAATTACCTTTTTGCTGTTATGATGTGAAAATATTGCTAATGTTGCATTTCACTCTATATGGTGCACTAGCTTTAGATAGTTATAGAGATTATGGTTAAAATTGATATCTTACTCTCTGAATCGAACGCTCACTCCTGTTCAATATTCTTCTAGGCCACAGGAGGATATTTTTGAGGTTAACCTGCTTTTCTCCCTCGTAGGTCGTTTATTAATGTTTGTATAAACCTGTCAACTCTAGAATTTTCGCATGTGTTAGAAATATTTATTTGAATTGGGTCAGTAATATAAATTGTCATTTTGGACCTGTAAACTTATTATTTTATGCATGTGTGTTGGGCTGAATGAGGGAGCTGAGCTCCCTAATTGATTATATATTGTGTTTACAGGTTGGGTGAGTCAAAAACTTCCCGTTGAAAGGTTCATTTTATGACCGGACTCTGTCTCGTTGAATTCTTGAAATTGGGCCCAAATGGGCCTTAGTGTTGGGTTAAGGAATAGTTAGACTTACTACAGGTCTCGAAGGCTTTAGGCTGGCTTAGGTCATAGTGCCAGTCCGACCCATAGGTTGGGTCGTGACATTTTTATAATAAATTAATTATATTTTATATAAAATTAATAATCATAAAAGGCACCTATATTAAATCAAGGCATAAGCGCCATTGTCACTTGGCATGCGGGTGGTGGCATGGCACCCATACATATGCCATCAACAACTAAAGCTATTGTGGATCGTGAGATATTTGGTATGTATTTTATGCAAATTACAAACGGTTGTCTCATGGCTGAATCCAACCAAAGCTAAATTTCGAGGCTCTCGCTCCTATGCATGTCTAAATTATTGCACATATGTTGTCCCTTATAAGAGAAATTATATAATAAAATATTATTTTATAGGATCATAACAGAGAGATTTAATTGATCTATACTCAATATAAATTAAAAGATTTTCAGTAATATAATTGAGGTAAATTTTCCTTTCACCCTCTACTTTCCCTCATTCAATAATTTTTCTCCAATTATATTCATTTTTTAACAAATAATAATAAATTATATTTTCATTTTCAAGATAAAAAGAAAAATTTAAACTTTTTCTCTACACTTATTTTCTTTATACACATACTAGAAAACATATATATAATTTTTTGAATTTTAACAGCATATATATATGTTATTAAATTTTAATTTTACGTTTTAAATAGTACATTTCATGTGTATTTTTCCCTTAGCCAATATTTGTGAGAAAACGATTTTTCCTTAATCAATATTTATCGATTAGAGGCTTATTTTTTTATTCTTTTCAACTCAGCATCAATTGAACCATTTATATTTTTTATTTTTTTCAACTCAGCATCAATTGAACCATTTATATTATATAAAACATGTAAGATACAACATGACAAATTTTTCATCATTTAAAATGGTCAGATGAATTAAAAAAAAATTGGCTGGTTAATTTAGAATTAATTGTAATTAAATTAAATGAGTCATATCACTTTTAGTTTTAATTTTTAGATTTAATTAAATTTAATTATTTATTTTTAAATAATAATATTTTAATTTAAAATAAATAAATTATTTATTATTCAACTTAAAATTATTTTGAATCTAATCTATAATACAAAATCGATTTAGGCAATGACAAGTAAATTTATAAGCTTGTTTAATTTGAGTGAACAAGGTAAATCTATATGAAATCAATTAAATATATGTTTTATTCAATTAAATTAACTGAGTACGTGACATGTCACATTATTCATATATATTTAAGTCAATTATAAAAATTATTATTTCATTGATTCAATTAAATATATTTTTTATTCAATTTAATTAATTTGAGTATTTGACATGTCATATCAATCATATATTTTTATCAATTAAGTATTTAATTGAGTCAATTGAATCAATTGATTTTGTGCAATGTGACATTTATCATATGTATTTGGATCAATTGTGAAAATTATAATTTAGTTGATTGAATTGAATGCATATATTTGAGCTAATTGAATCAATTTAAGTATGTAATATATCACATTGATCACATACTTTTGTCAATTGAGTTTTTAATCGAGTCAACTAAATCAAATTGATTATGTGTAATTTCATATTGATCATATATATTTGAGTCAATTATAAAAATTATAATTTAATTAATTCGATAGAATATATTTTTGAGTCAATTGAATTAATTTGAGTATTTGACATATTACATTGATCATATATTTTAGTCAGATAACCCTTAAAATGAGTCAATTGAATCAATTGATTATGTATAATGTCACATTAATTATATGTATTTGAGTCGATTGTGAAAATTATTATTTAATTGATTCAATTACATATATATTTAAATCAATTGAATCAATTTGAGTAAGTAATATGTCGTATTGGTAATATATTTTAGTCAATTAAATATTTAATCAAGTTAACTGAATAAATTGATTATGCACAATGTCAGTCAATTGAGCTTTTAATTGAGTAAATTAAATAAATTGATTATGTATGATATCACATTGATCACATATATTTTGTATCAATTGTGATAATTATCATTTAAATGATTCAACTGAATATATAATTTAGTTAATTGAATTAACTAGGTATGTGACACGTCATATTAATAATATATATTTAGTCAAATAAGTTTTTAATTGAGTTAATTAAATTAATTAATTATGTACAATATCACATTAATTATATATATTTAAATTAATTATAACAATTATCATTTAAATAATTTAATTGAATATATATTTTAATCAATTGAATATGTGAAATATCCCGTTAATAATATATTTTAGTGAATTGGACATTTAAAAATATATAATTTATTTATGTGAAATGAATTTTTTTAATTGACTCAATTGAATTTATTAATATTAATTAATTAATTATTATTATATATACATTAATCGAGTCAATATAATCAATTTAAATTCATATTGGTTAATTATCCAAATATAATAAAGTAATATACTTTATTTTTTTCTAATATTAATTGACACATTTTAAAAAATATATATTTATTTATTTATTTTGATGTTTAAATCCTTTTTAATTTATATAAATATTTTGTTTTCTAAATGTATAATATTAATTAAAAAAATTATTGTGTTATTAAAAAAAAAAAAAGAGGGGAGAAGAGACAGTAAACGACACTTGTAACTTGTATTAAAACTTATAATTATGATAAATATAATAGATATAATTAAAATTTAAAATTTTAATTTCTATATTTTTTCATAAAAACATTTTAAAGGGCATTATAGTAAAATGACTTAATTTTTATACATGAAATGACCTTACTCTCTCCATTGATCCACACTGAATGTAGATTAAGTTAATTCCTCAACCATTTTCCTATTTTATATTTGTATTGAATATGAAATGATAATCTAACAGTAATTACACATTTATAAATATAATTACTATTTTTTTTTGAAAAATTTACAAAATAGTCATAAATATTTGAGACCCATATATATATAAACTTATTCACATTTTATATAAGATATCTTACGAACATAAATATATGATATTTATATATTTAATAGATAAATTTTATTATATATTTTATATTTTAAATTCATAATAAATTAAATTTAGATAAAAAAAAAATTTATTTAATGATTAGAATCCTCTTGATTGAGTAAGGCGGAAATTAATTTTTTTAGTTTTAAGTTTATAATAGCTGATTTATAAGATTTGGAAAAAATAAATTTAAAATTGTATTTATTAAAAGATGATATTTTAATTTTAATTGTTATTTTTTTATTAATATTTATTTAATCGTTAACTATACCGAAGAAGTTTACAATCTACAAGGAGGGAAAATTGGCTTTTCCTATTGAAAAAAAAAAAAAAAAGCTTAATTTTGAAAATAAAGGGATGTAATTGGCGCGCCAAATTTCCCACACATTTTTTCTCACCGCGTTCAAAATTTGTTCATTTCCTTCATTCCCTTTCCCTTTCTCTCGGGCTGGATCTTGATGCCGACCCGTAACCCCAAATACCTTCTCCCCACCATCAACACTCCGTCCTCAATTTGGATCCGGGTCCGACCGCCCTTACCCTCTCGGAGGACGAAGATGATAAAAATTTCCAAACCCGAGTCATCAATTCTGAAAGAAAATGATTTTGGATTTCAGGTTATGAATTCGGACCCCGAATCCGGCCCAGAGTTACCCGGCCATTCAAGCGGCTGAGACGAGGAACCGCAATCCGGGAATCGAGATTGAAGAAGAAAGAAAAGGACTCGGTTTTGTGTGATAATGGTGATGATGATATTGAAGAGTTCTCCTCGCAGGAGGATTTTTTTAGAGGTAATAATACCCACTTCTTCTTCTCCTTCCAATTTCCACACCCACAAAACCAACACCCGCCACCCCCCCCCCCCCCCCGCGTACATTTGTGTGTGTTTCCATTCCACACCCCCCCTCTTTGTTTAGTCCATATTGTTTTTTGGTTTAATGCAAGAAACTGGTTGCACGTAAAACGAGCATTAGTAATGGGTTCACAATTGGATAATTTATGACCTGAGATTTGTTTTTGGAAACTGTACAAATGAATAGGAATAAAGTTGAGACTTTGCTAGTGATGTGGAGTGGAAGAAGTTAAAAAACCCTAAAATTGTTATGGTCGAGCACATAATCATACTAATATTGAGCAAATCGTCTGTCCTTTTTCTGACTGTGGTAGAACTTTTTTTTCCAAACGAGGGAAAGGAATCATGAGAGTTTGCTGATGACTGGAGTAATATATTATGAGAGAGAGTTGCATGTAACGTTCACCTCAGTGATGTTATGGGTATTTCAATTAATTGTAGTCTTGTAGACCTTAAGGTATCTGCCCCAAAAGTGATCATTTAAGATGTAGGGTTTGACAAGGAAAACACAAGGGGCATCTGTTAAGAAATCTAAAAGCAAATAATAGCTCGAGTTTATGCATTGCATCTGGTAAAGAGGATTTCTCAGATTTTAAATGTCAGCTTAGACGAACGTGCCTTAGCATTGAGTGTTATATTGCATCTATGGAATGGGTGTTTGTGCAATTGAGTTAGCATGCTTCATTTTTTCTTTTGAGTGTCTCTCTCTAATCAAATATCACCATTAATTTCTTCATGCATACTCATAACCGGTCAGATTTTTCTGAATCAATGTTTTCAAATATCTAAGTTGTTCTTTCTATAGCAGATGCACATCCATCAATACAGTACAATTCTGTACGTAGTTCCATTGCATGGTTCTGGGGTTCTGAATAAATCATCAAGCCAGAAGAGAATGGAACAGGCTCCATCCTATTCCTTCGCAGAGACAGGCCGCAATTGCTCGGTATTTCCAGAGTTAACCATCAGTCCTCTCCGAAGGTTTCAGTTAGTTGATTCTGATTCTGAAGAGCCTCTTATGAATGAAGATGTAAGCAGAAAGACTCCAAGAACTGATTCATCTTTGAAGAAGCAGCAGCCTCCTGCATGCGAACAAAAAAGAAATCAATCAGCTGATAAGCATCAGAGTGAGGATTTGTGGAAGGATTTCTGTCCACTAAAGAGTTTTCACATTCCGACACCTGTTCTGGATGAGGTCTGCAAAGAATATTTCCATTCCTTTCAAGTTACGAACGCAGCTCAGAAACTGGAAAGTGATTTATATAAAGTCAGAGTGGGCTGTCATGAAGATGTAAATAACATCAAAGGCTTTGAGCAAAGATGGAATTTGGCTGACCCTCTGCCTCCAGTTCATCATTATTTCTTCCATGACGATCCAAGGATTCAGACATTAGTCCGCTGTCGCTTATCTAACTGTTCCCCATTTGGCATTATTAACAAGGGAAATCAGCAGCATAGCGAATCAGTCATTAATTACATGTAACTTGCTTCGCATTCCTTTCTACTTCAGCTGTTTGTATCTGTAGCCTTAATTGTGTAATAATGTTTACTTGCTATCGTTTCAGGAGTCAATTCCATGAGGAAGCTTCTAAGCAGGGGGAAACTCGGAGAAGTAACAGTGGGAGAGGCTCAACAAGGGGAAGAAACAAATCAAAGAAATCAAATGCCAGAGAAGTCGGGCATGCTTCGGAAGTCTGGGTAGATCCCAAAAGCAGTTCTACCATTCCAAAGGATGTTGGGAAAAAACGCATTCATGCAAATGGTCAAGCTGCTGGTCGATGGTTTACATCCTCCGACGGCAGGAAGGTATCTTGAATTGCCGCATCTGAAGTGAAACTTTTAATGAATTTAAATTTTTATAGTAATTATCCAATAATTGATTGGTTCATTTTTATGTTAATCAACGATGCAAATTAGATTATAGCATTCACTAATACATATTATATAAATTGTTTGCTTATAATTCCTTGGAACAACCATAAAATTACATTTCATATTCAAAATTTCAACTAATATGACATATAGTCAACCTATTTGGGCAACTGCTAAATTAGAAAATTGAAAATCTTAACTGAACCAAAAACTGTAAAAAAAAAAAAAATGGTTTGGTTAATCGAACTGTTATACAGGTTCAGGTATCCTAATTTTTCCGTTTGGTTCATTAGTTTTAGGTTTTTTTTTTTTTTTTTTTCCCTCATCACCCCTGCTTGACAATGATCTGTAGGTTTATGTTTCAAGAAGTGGTCAGGAGTTGAATGGTCAAATTGCCTACAGACACTACAGAAAGGTAAATGCAGGATAATGTGTTGCTTGTTTTTCGTTCTTTACTTTTTTTCCCTCCTCATTTAGGTATTATTTTTCCTTAAAAAACTTGTGTGGTGTTCTATATTCAGCTGGTGTAATTTTTTTTCACATTTTTTTTTTCTCGCCGGCAGGAGAGTGGAGGGTTCAGAAATTCAAAAAAGAAAACCAATGTCAAGAGGAAGAAAGGCTGAATGTGGATGCATTTCATTCCTGTAAACATTGCAGATTAAATTTTTCATGCAGATCATCTACATTCAAGTTTGATCACAAGCATTCAAGTTTGTACACTTGCCAATCCTAGTTTTAAAACTTCTGCAAAGCATCATTTATACAAGGAAAGCTCATTCAAATCCTCAAATCACAAGAAGATAATGGGAGCAAAATCTATTAACCATTAATCTCGGCAATCTGCAGACTTTTATTTAGGAAATTTAGTTAAATGAAATCGGGATTTTGCTAGGTAAGGCTCCTGCTCAATTCGATGGTTTCCCTTGCCTGCAGCTAAACTAGCTTAAGCCTGGCTAAAATACAGGCCTAATAAATCACAAAAGAAATTCTTGGTCAAGCTAGGCTTTCGTACGCTTGCATATCACTAGCCATAAATTGTGTTTATCTGATTTTTCATTTAATTTTTTCTTAAACCTGTTAAATGTCAGTTCCTTTACCGAAATGAATTCGCAGAGTAAGAGGTAACGAGCACGTTTAACAAGTCAGAAGCACTAACAACGGAAACAATCATGTGCCCGACCGAAGATTGCAGTTTCCTCCTTCCAGGATTTGCAGAAGCTTCCCATTCAAAGGCCTTTTCTACTAATGAAAAAATACGTAAAAGCCATGCAACAAGGCATCCAGTGAATAGGCAGTTGGTGAAAAGAAGTGCAAAGAGACTAGTGCTGGAGGCACACTTGCCAATCAACCACGCATAGAATATAGTTACATCAGTTAAAATCAAGCAAAATTCAAAAATTCTTTTGTACATCCAGAAGCATTGAAACAGGTAAATAAGCATGACGTGCTTAGATCAAAAGCCATATGGACCACCCATCTTTATGAGCACCTCGCTATCTGCCCTGTGTAGTAATATGACATTAGGTTACTGAAAAGCAGGGAAAACCGGATCCTTCATACTACTACTAGTTTTTGTGTATGACTGTCGATATCAAAATTGTATAATTAGGCTGTGTAAACTGTGTACGTTACAATTGTGAATTTTAAGTGAACTTTTCTGAAGAGGACTTCCAACGCCTTGAACCTATACTTGATGGTCTGGGCCCTTCTTGTCCTCTGAATTTTGTGGAGAAGACTTCCTTTCCATTGCCTGTTTGCATACCCTGAAATCGATGACAGGAAAGATTACAACACTCTTGAGAAGGCTACTGATCATAAATGCAATTAACTGTAAGGTGTAGGATCACTGAATGAGGCCTTTGGTGGCAATGAGTTAAGTTAAGTTAAGATTAAAATAAAAATATGAACTTTCTAGTAATGCAAATATAATGTAGAAGAATAGTACAAGTTTAAATCCTCTGTCCTCCTCTTTATCTCCGATGACCATAATACAGGATTGGTGTTCTTGGGTAGGGAATCTTGTTGTTGGGTTCTCTCTCTCAGCCAATGCTCAGCTTTATTGCACTCATTAATGATCTGGAAAAAGTCACAGCTCTGTTATTAAAAAATAATTAAACATCACATTTACAGTTGATATTGTTTCACTATCTTACCAATTCCCTATCCTCAGTTGGGAGAGAATTAACATGCATGCGATACTCCACAATGCAATTTAACAATTCTCGTTTAGCTTGTGCTCTCGCTTCTTCATCTTTAAATCGATTCTCAATGGGATCCACCAACTATTTATATTACCAGGCGAAGAAAGGTCAAGCAAGGTGAACCACAAATGGAACACTAAACTTTGAGATTTGGAGTAATAAAGATCACCTTCCTAAGATCCTGCATTTTTGAGGTATAAGCATTCTCAGTTTCATCATCACCATCTTCATAAAGCCACTCCTCTGTCTCCTGTAGGCTCCTGGAGATTCCCTCTTTCTCTCGATCACTGGCAAAGCTCCGATATTTGTTGAAAAGCTATTCACATAACATGTCATTATTTCTCAAACCAGAACAGTAGATAGTAGGGATAATGAATTAGAAGCCCTCTCTGAGCTTGATTAAATGATTAAGATCTAACATGGGGAATGGATATCTGAGACATTTCATTCATCTAGTTTCATATCACGTTTGCTGTGAAGGCAAGTCATTTATAGCTAATTACAGCCCAATAAGAAAAGTACTAAACAGCAAGATTCTCGAGTTCATGCTTAGGTTGTACATACACAAGAATAATGAAATTTAAAAATTCATGATTTGACAATAATGTGAGCCACATAGTACATAACATAAAATCATAAAAACATCTATTTTTGTCCTTTTGGGATGTTAAACAATGCATTTACGACACCAAATAGCTGATATGTGGCCTTAAACAGATTCAACAGAAATTTCCAGAAAGGCATGCCATGCACAAACCAAATTGATTATCACCAAGTGGTAAAACAAAACCATATTATGGTATCTGGGGAAGATATGATCACTGTGTCAGAAATTTAACATTCTACCTTATTACGGGTCTCATAAACATAGGATTCCAAGGCATTTTTCTGGTTTTTGGCTTGTTCCACAAGTTTGTCCTGTTGAGCTAACTGAAATTCCGTCTCTTTAGCCTCTGAAAGTTCAGCATCAGTCATTCCACCATATATATTCTCGGTAACCGGTATCTCAAGCCTCCGACAGGCCTTATCTCTTTTTATGCCATTAGCCTGAAGAAAATAATGGAGTAAAAGATGAATTTAGTGTATGATCCTAAGCCTTTCCACTTAGGTAACACAAGACTTAAAAGAGCACTAGAACCAGTATGAGTGTTAAATATTGCTAGAGATAACCTACAATTGGGTTCTCACCCACAAAGCTTAAGCTTTTAGGTATATTAGTTCTTCAAAAATATCAAAGCCTCTTTCACCAACTGGTCAAGAGTATATTAGATCCTCAATAACATCAAAGCCTCTTTCGTTCTTTCCCCAGCTGTTCAAGAGTATATTAATTCTTCAATAATATCAAAGCCTCTTTCACTAACTGATCAAGAATTCTATACCCAGTGCCCTTCACATTCTTAATTAAATTTCAAATTTTCAATATAAGGTAAAGGATAACAGGTGCTTATCCATGCTTTAAGCCCAATGGACTTTCTTGTAGGGCTTATATTAAACTCAACTCAACTCAACTCAGCTAAGCCTTTATCCCAAAAATTTGGGGTCGGCTATATGTATTCGCTTTCTCCATTTTAAACGATTTTGGGTTAAATCCTCAGAAATGTGTAATGCTTCATAGGGCTTATATTAGAGTTATTAAATTTATTCCTAGGTTACAATTTACAGAATTAGGTTTTTAGGTGGAGTGGTTCTTCAACAAATGTAAATCCATAGAGAACAATAATTGTGGAGTCAACAAAAAAAAATTTCTAATATGTCTAATTTTGAGATCTAATAAACTGAACTTCCTGATCTCATTAGCCAATAATTGTGGCATACAAATAAATCCTAATAATATACCTCTAGAGATATTCACATAACAGTATAATGAACTCACTGAAGCATCTAATAATCTGGCATGCATTGTCACATCATCCTCATTGCCATTCGCAAACTTTGTTGAAGAAAAAGAAGCAGAGTCAGCATCCATTTTGTCTATTTCTGGATTAGCATTGTCCCTTCTAGCATTATCATCTACATGGTCTTCCATCAACTGAAGCAATAACATAACTAGACCAAATAAGAAATCCTTAAAACAGGGATAAAGTTAATAAGGACACAGAATAAAAAGAGAGTTCATATTTACCATAGCTGACTCAATGGTGACGATGCCATGAAGATTTAATTGGACTTTAACTTTAATCCTTGTGTTTTCACTATAGGAGCCAGGGAAAGGACCAATCTGCATAAAATATTTTGAAATAAACTCAGAAGCAAAGTCTTCCAATTACAGAAGATAAATCCACACCTATAACAAGCCCAGCATATAATTGCTTGATATCTATGCATAGCCAGTGTGACATGTAAAGACATTTAAATGTCCCACAAACATTTATGACAAGCATGTGGCAAAATTTAAATGCATACTACGCCAATTTATGTGTCATACAAAAGAAATCTAAATATCTTAGAAAAAAATGGCTGCTATCCTGGATAACAGACAGGCATGCCACATTAAACAATTGTATTCACAGTATTCACAGCTTATGAATATCAAGCATAGGCAGAAAGAATCCTCTAGGTTTTATTATCCAATTGTCTACCAATTCAAAAATCTCCTCATCTATATTACCAATCAAGTTATCATACTGTTTAAGAAATTTACAACCTTGACAAGAGGCCTTGTAATGCAGAAACATCAAGAACAATGCTGCATGTGTGGTAAATATCAGCATCAACAATGTTATAAACAATAAATTTGTCATCTGTGTCTTAAGGCAATCACGAGAGAAGCCATTCATAGCAATCAACAAGCAACCAATCTTTCATGTTATGTATGAGAGGGGAAAAAGCTGCAGTATCCTTACTGTGAAAGAACTAATTTTTGAAGACACAACAGGGAGAAGTTCATTTGGATTGGTGTAAAATGCTTCCAAATGAAACAAACTACTTCGCTGGAATGTCAAAACTTTGATACTCGGAATAGGTTGACCTTTTGGAAACAATATGTCATTTGACTCTGTGCCAATTGGGCCTTTATCTGATGAGAATCCAATAGAGAAAGGAAATGAATCTTGAACCTGCATAAGACATGAATTACAATTACTTCTTTTGATGAATGTAACAAAACATTGATATGCATTATGTGTCTCAATGTTGGACTATTTTAAGCTGATTTATGTGCATTCTTGTATTTCTGTAACACCATCAATGAAAAGGGAGAGTGAGAGTGAGAGTGAGTGAGAAAAGAGAAATTTCCACCATAAAATAAAATTTTATTCCTTTAGGATTGCAAAGAAAGGAAAGTTTTGCTCATAGCAAGCTTACAAACTCCAACAGATAAACAAAGCAACAAATGCAGGAGACATGGAGAGGTTTGGAAAATAATTTTAGTCACTACTGGCTAACTCATTCATGCAATTAGTTCATAGTATACATGAATTTGATTCTTTATAGACATGTAACTTGAGCTAAAGCAAATTGCAAGAACTTAAGCAGGCACTGTATTAAAAGAAAATGACCAAACACATTTTATTTGAAAGGAAAATCCTTGCACTAACAGACGGAAACAACAAAGAAGATACCCTTTGACAGGACAATTATTAAGAACACATAATTCATTCAAGATACAAACCTCATATTCTCTCACTCGAAAAACTGGACTAAGCATTGCACACTGGAGGGCACATCCACGTGCCACACATTCACTTGCATTCAGTGTCCGGCTAGGTTCTCTCCCAAACAGAGAAGCTAACAACTTACTAATAGATGGTATTCTAGACCCTGAGCCAACAAGCTCAACAGAATGCATCTTCCCCACTGGTATCCCTGCATCAGCTAAAGCTTTCTTGCAAGGAACACAAATCCTCTCCAGTAATCCTGAAGCCAATCTCTCAAATTCTTCTCTCTTGATAAAACCTTTAACGTCTTTCTCATCCATCAAGCACTCTATATTTAGCGGTGCCTCAGCATTTGCACTCAAAACCTTCTTCAACTTCTCACATGCTGCCCTTAACCTAATACAAGCCCTTACATTAGAATATACATCTATTTTGTAATGCTCCTTGAACTGTGTGGCAAAATAACCAAACAAAACCTCATCAAAGTCCCTTCCTCCCAAGTTGCTATCAAAAGCATGGGATAGAATCCTCATATGCCCAGCCTCAAATGACACAATTGATACTTGCATATCACAATGACCAATGTCAACAAATGCAACATATGTTGGCCCTGCATTGGAGAAATCTGTTTTGTAAATCCCAAAACTAAGCGCTGTTGCAGTACAGTCATGGATCAATCTCAAAGGCTTCAACCCAGCAATTGTTGCAGCATTCAAATATGCCCGTCTCTGCAAGTCTGTGAAATATGATGGTATCCCAATCACACAATCAGCAACAGGCATTTCCAAATTTTTCTCTGTGATTTCTTTCAAATGTGAAAAGAGCATTGCCAGGATCTGAACTGGTGTGAATGTATGTGTCTCTCCCAAATATTTCAAGTGAATCAAAATGCCACCATCCTGTCCACCAGAAGTTTCAAATGGTAACACCTTCAGCTCATTTTGAACATTAGGGTCTGTAAAATTCTGTCCAATCAATTTCTTCACTTGAGATATTGTGGATTTTGGATTCATCATAGCAGAAGCAGCACCAGCAGCCCCAAGAAACCGCTGTTTCTCCCCAAAACACACCACAGATGGCGTTTCACGTTTTGATTCATCATTCAACAACACATCAATACCCCGTTGTTTCACGGCGGCAATAACACAGTTCTCATTACCAATATCAAACCCAACCACACTCATTTCAGTTCCCCCAAAACATATATCCTGGAGTAGACAAATACAACACAACCCCACAAATAAATAACTAAAGTTAATCCAGTTCTTCTCCTTGCTTCCCAATTAATCACTCAAGTACTAGCTGCCAAATCCTTCATAATTCCTTCTATACATTCATCGCCCAAAGCTACAAAGAGAGAAAGGAGATCAATAAATAAAACATAATAGTGAAATACAGTTATTGTATAATAAAATGACCTGTTCATAAACGTAAAAATTGCAGCACTAAATCAAGGCTTTGATGAACTGCTGAGAAAATGTAGGCTAAGAAGAAAAATCAGAATTGCTTCTTCGCTATCAATGAACATAATCCATAGGGAAACAAAAGCGTATAATTGAGGGAGCCAGACAGCATTAACATGAAAAGCAAAAGTTTACCTTTTCAAACATTTGGAACCAAGACATTACGACAAGTCTAAAATTTCAACTTTCTTTCCCATTTCTCATTTTTCTCAACAACCAAACAGAAGAAAAATACACAGAACCACATAACGAACGAAATATCAATATAATTCAGCTTCGATGAATCACCCAGCAGAAAAAATTAAAAAAAAAAAAAATAGAGAATAACAGTACCTAATTTATGGACACTACAGCTGATCAGAATCTAGAGAATTGAAAATAGAACCCTAGGATTGAGAAAGAAAGTGAAGCGGCGGTAGCGAGACAAAATCTCCGCTTTGTTTGCCGAGGTAGACACCATTTTAGGTAAGAAAGTATAACTCAAAAGGAAAATGAAAAAAATAAATTTTAGACATATGGGTTATAGTACAATTTTATCCATTTTGAGGTCCTTTTGTACAAATAGATTTTGTAGGACCTTTTTTTAGAATCCAAATTGTACATCATCTCTATTAAATTAACTACTCTAATTATTTATTAGTTATATCCTATGAAAAGCTAGAATCTTTATAAGAATGAATTTAATAATAATTAAATTAAATATTTTTATTTAAATTTATGCTTTAATTATATATTTTTTCATTAATTTTTTTACAAATTTAGATATAAATATTTGATTTAATTGTTGTTAAGCTTATTCTTATATAATGTCCAACTTATATTAGATATCTCTATTATGTATATGCAAATTAGAGGAACATATTTTTGGTGTATCTAATTATTTATTATTAATATATTAATTATTAACTTATTATTAGTTTTAAATTAAGTGGACAACACCATATGAATTAGGATAATGATTGTTATTTTTCATAACTCTTAATAGTCTCTATAAATGTGGTAAAAAATTTTACCATTTTCATTGATTGAGATACTTAAATTCAATACTCTCACATTACTCCCACTTCTTTAAAACAATTTCACAACAATACAAGACAGCCCTGCATCTCTCCTCCATCCCAGCAATTAACATGTATTTCTCCCACCATTCTTTTTTCTTTCAAATTTTTTTTTCCTAAAATTTCTATTATTTTCTTTTGTTGTAGGAGCTTGCTCAGAACTAATTATAGCAAGAATTGTAAAAGTAAATAAAAAATAAAAGAAGCATCGCTCAAAATAAGATGACAGTTGTCATCAACTAAATATGAAAAAAAAAATAATATGAAAAAAATAAATAATTAGCTATTTAAAGATTATTTTGCTAGTTTAAACTTGAAACATCATAATTACAAAATGATATAACGAAAAATATAAGATACTTTTAAAATTTAAATATTGTTGCGTGAGTTATTCAATAAAAAAAAAATACAAAACTAAAAAAACTAATCAAAAGAAAAAAAAATAATTATAAAAAAATATATCAATTATGGCTTTAATCCATTAAGATCTTTTATCGATATAATTAGTATATAACACTATAATATATGCCAATCTTTTATCAATTGTTTTTTAAAATTCAATTAGCACTTAAATCAATTATAAAACATATTATAATTAAATGTGTTATGCATGTTTTAACTCTATATAATTAGTACATAGCACTATATAATATGTGTTAGATTTTCTATTAATTGCTCCTTATAAAATTATAGATACCTAAATCAATTATATAAAATGATCAAATTAAAAGTGATATGCATACCTTATTTAATTAATACATAGCATTATAATGCTAGGTCTTTAATTAATTTACTTTTTGTAATGCAATTAGCACTTAAATCAATTATGAACATATTATAATTAAACGTGTTATGCATATCTTAATTCCATATAATTAGTACAAGTATTATAATATACACTACATTTTTCATTGATTGTTCTTTATAAAATTATTAATACTTAGATCAATTATGAAATATATTATAATTAAATATACATATAATGCATATTTTAACTCCATGTAATTTATACATAGCACTCGAATATAAGCTACCTCTTTCATAAATTACAACTTTATATATATATATATATATATATATATATATATATATATATATATATAATTCTTTTAGATATTAAATAGTATTTGAATTTAACTATATATATAATTGTTCAATTGCTTAATATCCAATAAATTTTAAACTTAAAAAAAGAGAAGTAATGCAAAAATGGCTGCACTCTTTTTTTTATGAGTAATTTATTATTTTTAAATTAAAAAAAAAGTTTCAAAGCGATTACAGTTTTTTCTGACTAATTTTTTTTTAAATTAAAAAGAAATACAAAATGGAGCAAACGACTAAATAAATTATAAATTATATGTTAATGTATTAATTTATATATTAACATATTACTTATTATTTTTCTAGAAATATTTGCTGGCTAAGCGTTCTTTGTAACACTTTCTTCATGTTTAGTCCTATTCTTTCGTAATTATTATGCACACCGTTTTACATTATGCTATAATCTTCTTCTCATTTCTCAATGATTCAACGCATCGTTTCGTTAAGCTAAGTTAGAAAATAGCAAGATTTATGATTTTTCTAATTTAAGTATGAGCTATTGAATGTTTGGTTAGAGAGAAACGGAGAGAAAAGAAAAAAAAATCTTAAAAAGGAAATTGGAATTTGAAAACTCATGTAGTAGACTTTGAAATTAAATAAACATTAATTGTGATACCTTGAAATTAGGTCTAATTTATTAAGGTTATAATTGTAACTTCATCTATTTTTAATTCATTAATAAGAGCTTCAAATTTTAATATATGGATTTTCATATATATCCCCATTTGATCCGATCAATTTGACTCATCTAATATCACTCTTAGTAAAACTCAATTATTTAAAAAAATTTCAACCCGATTTCAGAGCAATTTGAGAGAAATTAGAAAAAAAAAGTTATATTTAAAAAAAAAAAATATATATGGAGTTTAAAATGATAAGGTCAACTAGAAGGAAGAGTTTGTCTTGGCCTCTTGGGTTGAAAATCCTTTCATTTATAGTATTTATTTTTTGAAAATGAAATTTATTTGTTTAATTCACAAATAAAAATAAAATAATATTAAAATTTTAAATATTTGTTGGATTTGCATTTCATTTGCACGAAGAAGATGATGCATGTTCGGCATTGCAATTTGCAAGCATTTATATGGCTGTGCTTTTTCTAGAAAAGTTCATTAATGTGCCACATGACTCTCGACTCTTTCTTTTTTCTTTTTTTTTTTTTTTTTATCGAAGAACTTTTTCCAGTTTGGAAAAATATGTTTTTTGTGAAGCACGTGACTCACACACACATATATATATATATATATATATATATATATATATATATATATGTATGTATTTTTTTTTGAAATTTGATAAATATTTTTGAACTAATAATGCAAAAGATCGTAAAACATGGAAATTTGGATTGATAAAATTGCAACCATGAATTGTAAGTACTGTGATATGATGAATTTGATGTACATATGAAAAGAATTGTGTGGTTGAGAAGTACATAAAAGAAAATGGTGGAAAAATATGTATTTTCCAGTATGGCATGGCCACAGCAAGCAGAAGTGGCCAAGTAATATGCCGTGTGAGACTCAACAAGTAAAAGGACAGAAATACTTTGTTTTGTAGGCCACTGCCTACCTGCCGTCTGTATGTCTCTCGATTCTTTAGCGCCACATTTTCTGCGTCTTCGTCTTGCTTTGCCTACCAAAGGCTTCTCTTTCTTGTTATTTGTAAGAGAAAGACTTCCAAGACCCTGATACTCTATTCTCTCTTTAGATATCCTATCCTATCTCCTTGAACTTTCTATCAGATTCTGTGCCTTGTTTCCTTTATTTTCTCGAGAAAACGGTATAGTTGGTAAGTGACGTTTGCTGGGTATATCTCAAAACTCAAAATTGTTGTTCTGGGTCTGTTTGTTTGCCGGGAAAAGCACAAGAACAAGAAAATACGTGTCTCATATATTTTTATCCAAGCTGTAAAACTTATTAGACTTAACTGGACTGAAATGTTTGTTTGTTTTGTTCGAGTGTGAAGGAGAAATTCAGGTCTTTCCTTCATCTCTTCGCCCTTCTTTAAGAGGGGAGGATTATTATTATTACTTTTTTTTTTCTATTACTTTTCTAGGCAACCAAGCAAAAGTGTATGATTTCGCTCGGTTTTCTGGAGAGTTAGAGGTTTAGTCAACCTCTGTAATTTTGGTCAAGTAGTATCCTCTCTCTTTGAGTAATATTTTGTGCTAGTGGAACTAATCTTGCTTGGCTAGGAACAGATTTATCTTTATCCTGCCTAAAAATTGAAGAGAATAAAAGGAAATGGAATTTAAACCCCATAACTCGGAGCCTAGTTCAGACAATTAATCATACAGAAACTTTTAGTTCAATTCCTTCAATTTCTTGCAGTTTTTCAGCAACCTGACTCATTAATTAACTTACAACCTTAGCCGAGCTTAACTCGTTGGGACTAAGGCTTAGCTATCTTACAATTTCTTTTGCTCTTGTCTTGTACAGGATATCTGTTGCAAAGCTCATGGAGAGCAATGGAGGTGTTTCTTTTATGAGGAATAGGAGATTTGAGAGTTTCCTCAACACAAACTGCACCCCACATGTGAAAGAAATTCCGAAAAAAGTGAGGAGGGAAGATGAGGAGAAAAGGCCCAACACTGATGTTTATGTTGATGATGATGGGTGGATTTCTGCATTGATATCTTGTATAAGGATTGTGGTCTGTTTAGTGTCAATGATGGTTACAACATTTGTATGGGCTATAATCATGCTCTTGCTCTTGCCATGGCCTTATGAGAGGATTAGGCAGGGAAATATTTATGGACATGTAACTGGTAGAATGCTGGTGAGTTGCTTCAACTTTATTTATGATTCATTTCAAGCTTACTTGGGAAGTAGGTATTGATCACATTGTCATATTAGTTGCATCTCTTTTATAGTATGAATGGTTAAGTTTCAAATAAAGCAGTGTGAAAGAAGAAGATTGCTAAACTTTTTAATTTCCTCCCTTTTTCAATCATTTCTTTCCTTCCTTGGTTGCTGAGAAAATTGATTAGAGAAAAACAGAAGGAAAATTTTTATCTTATGATGTTATATGTTTCTCAAAATTAACATCATAAGATAAAAATAGCATCCTGCATTTCTTTTAATTTGTTTTAAATGATATGCAGAATTTTGATTGCAGATGTGGATCTTAGGGAATTCTGTAAAGATTGAAGGTGTCGAATTCTCAAATGAGAAGGCGATTTATATCAGTAATCATGCTTCTCCTATAGACATTTTCCTTATGATGTGGTTGACCCCCACAGGCACAGTTGGCATTGCAAAGAAGGAGGTTCTTTTTCTATTATTTTGATGGCTATCTTGTTTAATATTGATCTGTATGTCCTCAAAATATAAATGATGGCACTTCAAGATTGATAAGCTCTTTTACTCCATATCAATTTGTGTGCTAGAAATCAACTGGCTTGGTTTCTAGCTGAGGAAATAGAAATGCACTGTCCGGACTAGATTTGTTGCAAATTCAAGTACATTTGAGGAGATAATTGAGAAGCTTCAAATTCACTGATGACTGAAATTTTTGTTTTTTTAGATAATCTGGTACCCTCTATTTGGACAACTTTATGTATTGGCCAATCATCTTCGGATAGATCGGTCTAACCCAACTGCTGCAATTCAATCAATGAAAGAGGTAAGCATTTCTATCTTCCCTCCACTGTGTCAATCACATTTTCTGTCTATGTATGGAACTCACAAATCTTCTTCTTGCAGGCAGCTTGTGCAGTTGTCAGAAACAACCTATCGCTAATCATTTTTCCTGAAGGCACCAGGTCCAAAAATGGACGATTGCTTTCGTTTAAAAAGGTAAATGTTAGTTCCTTGTCTGAAAAAAATGTTATTCTCACAATCATCATACATTCATGCTATAGAATGATAGTAGAATTGCAGAAGTATTTTGTCCAAAGCAATTTGTTATGAGAGCTCTTATTGCTCACTCACTGAATGCTTTAGTGATGACTTTTACTTATCACACAACTAGATCAATCTGATTTGTGTTTCAAACACATGTGAGAAAACATTCATGAGTTAGAATTCATTTTTTGCCCAGTGGTATGCCTCGAGTTCCATTTCATGATGATGTGATCTAGACATCTTCTGTGAAATGTTTTTAAATTCCTTTTACCAATGATCATCTTAATTTTTCTGAGTTATGAAGTGGATGGGATACTTTGCCATAAGTATGGAATTCTTTTACATTTTGTGGTCTTCCTCAATCAGATGTAGTTCTTCAAAACCTTGTGCTGTTGTGCACCCTAAGCTAGAGATGCAGATGTGTAGATTTCCCTTCCCGATGACTTTTTTCTTTCTTTTTGCTTGTACTTGACAGTTCAGCAATTTTACCCTTTTCTTCATTTGTGTTTTCCCTTGCAGGGTTTTGTTCATTTGGCATTGCAAACACGCCTTCCAATAGTTCCCATGGTCCTGACAGGTACCCACCTAGCATGGAGGAAAGGCAGCTTGCATGTTCGGCCAGTGCCTATAACAGTCAAGTTTCTCCGTCCCATAAAAACTGATGATTGGACGGCTGATAAAATTGATGACTATGTAAAAATGGTACATGACACATATGTTGGAAACCTTCCAGAGTCTCAAAGGCCTCTTTGTTAGAAGGTACCAGAAATAGTCCCTAGATCCTCCTAGTTGAGGCACTCCTCTTTGTAATTCTAACAATCTGCGGCAGTGCTTTGTTAAAAGCTACAATAAGCATAAGGGAAATGTAGTGTTTAGATTAACAGAACTACTGATGTTTATAGTGCTGATTCTCTTGCAATAGCACTGTTTGCTTGATCCATATCAGTTGCATAATAGGTTTTTCATGTGCCTTGTATAACTGCTATAATTTTCTGCAATGATGTGATGTTACCTTCTCACTGATCCTGTAAATGAACTTTTTTCCCCCCTACATGATATGGTACTCTAGGTTACCTCCTCTTATTTATTTATTTATTTGTATTTACCGCTTTGCAGACGTACAGTTGCCTCAATGGTGATGCACAAGAAGAAGCACCAATGAACTTTATCTCAACGGTATTAGAGTCGTTTCTCATATGTTCAATTGTATGTGCTACATCCAGGCAATTGGATTTGGATGTGATATAAATTGAGAGCAATACTGCAGTAACAGGCAATGATCAAATGTTGGATTATCATTTAAACATTAGATGTATCCTATGATGGTAGTCGCAGTGAACACAAGTCAGAGGGTGTTAGTGCTTTTAAGTTAATTTGAATTTATAAATATTTAAAATTTTAAATAATTATGTATTTAATTAAAGTATTTATAAGTGTGATCGATAAATAATTAATGTATTAGATATAAATAACTTATAAATATATTTATTATTAAAATGATTAAAAAAATATTAAATAAGATTTATGATAAAATTTTAAAAATTAAATAAAAATAATATAATAAAATATTCGATTAAATTAATTTATAATATTAAAATAAAAAATTAAATCATCTTATAATAATTTTAACTCATTTAAATTTATTAAGTTAATTTAACCGATTTATGAATTAAAACAAATACTTTTTTATTCATACTCAGCAGCAAGTCATGTCAAAGAATATGATTAAGGAAACCATGAAATGCAGCCAACGGGAAAACTGTGATTAGCTAAATGATTAACTAATAAAATAAAAAAATTATAATTGGTCCACTCTATGTGATTATTAGAACGCATAATCTCATATGTTGTTGTCATCGTCATGGTCTTCTGACCAAGAAAATAAACTATTACTGAAAAGTAATATAATTTAACACTATATTAAGGAAAAAAAAATTATAAAAATAATCTTACCTTGTAGGATTATACATACAAGAAGATTATTTGACACTGAGAGAAGGCATTTGCTCTGATAAAAAAAAAAAAAAAAAAAAAGAGGGAGAAGGCATTTGCCACTTGTGGGTGCACCAGAGAAGGCAACTGGAAAGGTCAGAACAAAGGAACAACTGTATACAGAAACTTCATCTTCATCCCTTCTTCAGTTCTTATTATAATATTACAATAATTAAACATTTCCAGGTAAGCTTAATTTTTTTTTTTTTTTGGTTTTGAAAGCGCTAATATTAATTCTGTATGATTGTGTGGTATTATTGTGCATTTATTTAAATAATTTATAACATAATTGTTAAGAAAATAATTTTTATTAAAATAATTTAAAATTAAATATATTTAATAATTTATTAAGAATACTTAAAATAATATTTAAAAAAATAATATATTAACTTTACCTAATTTAATTTAATTTAATAACTGAAAATATATTATTTATTTAATTAAAAAAATTACAGTATATTTATTTTGTTATAAAAAATTATTTATTTTAAAATTTAATATCTATAAAAAATATTTTTTTTCGAAGCTCTATAAAAAAAAATATTAGACTTTGAATTCAAAGATAATAAATTTTTTATTTTATTTTATTTTATTTTTCTGCTGCCAATTTCTGAATTTCCAGCAGCTTCTAAGAGGTCCATAACTATAATACGGACCAGACCGAGTGGCTTTCCTACACGGCTGCTCCACCAAAAGACTTTTTTCCAATGCTACGGGTGACGCCAAATTACAAGGCAGTTTTCTATTGCTTCGTCACAAATTCTAGGTCACAACCAAGTCAGTATAGCACTGGAGGGGACCCGCAGCGGACAAGCAAATTCAGGGTGGGTTTCCTAATGTTTTTTTAATTTTCGTTGAAAGCGGCTTTTTTTTTTTTTAAATTTAAATTTAAATTTAAATTTTAATTATTTCTTGGGTTTCTCTTATTTTCCATTTCCCCACAGATCACTGTTCAGCAGGTACTCATTCTTCACCATCCCTAGGCTTCTTGATGCTTTCTGAAAATTTTTTACCCTTATGCTGCTTTTTTTTTTCTTTTTCAGAAAAAATTCTAATTGAAGCTAACATGATTTTGATAATCCTCATCCTGATATTTTCTCAGCACCCAATTATGCTAAGGGTTCTGTGAGAATAAATTTGTGAAATTTGAAGTCTTTATTTATTTATTTTTTTGGGTTGCCCTTTTAACTTTCTAATGGGTTGTATGTATTTGTTCTTTCAGGGGTTGTTTATATTGCCATTGTGGCAAGAATATATGTGGTCTAGTGTGTTTATTCTCTCAGTATTTGTAATTGGGTTTTAGTTGTTGTATATTTTCACGATTATTGTGTAATTGATGCTCACTTTTTTGTAGTTTTTCCTTTTATTGCCCATTCTTATAGTGCGTGATGGTTTGTTTCTAATGGAAATAAAGTTCTAGTATTATTACTGGCTGTGTTGTGATAATATGCTATTCAATCGCTCCTTCATTACTGTTGGAAGCCTGGACGTGGAGGAAATTAATATCTGGAATATAGGATTGGAAAAATTACTATATAGTCACTTTACAAACTAACTACTTGGTTATTCTTCTATTTTGAAAAGTACATTAGTTAGTCCCTGCATTTTTGTTATGTCTATTCTTTAGTCCCTTCCGTTCTGTTTAAATGAAATTTTTGTTAGTCTGCTGTATTTAAAGGAGAGAGAAATTAATAATTCAAGATTTAAAAAATAGAGGAACTATATAGTTATGTTTTTCAAATTATTGAGACCAAATGAAATTCAAACTGACACCTAAAATGACTGGAGGGATCAAAGAGTAAATGGAATAAAAATACTGAGATTAGTTAATATATTTTTCAAAATAGGATGATTAAATAGTTAGTTTTGTTAAAATAGAAGGAATAAATAGTGATTTTCCTTGTAGAATTTCAGCCTTGATTCTCTGTTGGTGCTGTAGCTTTATTCAAATTGATTGGGTTCCTAACTCTATCATAAAACATCGAAAGATGTGCATTTCAAAGTTTTGCAGAAGCTAAACTAGCTGAATCTAGTGTGGAGTTATATATTCAACTCCCAAATGTATTTTATGCTTGTAATTAATACGTGATTCCCATATCAGATGTAATGAATTTTCTTTCTGGGGCTAATAACTTTTTCCCCCTTTATCTTGTTTTCAGTTGGTTGAAACATATAGTACACAACCGCTAATAAGATATCCTTACTCCTGCATGTAGCCTCTTGGGAATTTCTCAATTGTGGATATATAAGAGACTCAGGATTACTGAAATTGGTGCATTTTAGTTTGCAAAGTGGTATTGTCACATTGTAGGAGTTGAGTTTGTCTGGAAATATTATTTGATTCTTCCCTATAAAGTTTTTTTTTAGTTATTTTTTTTCTGCCTAAGTTCCTAATGACAAGTATTTCTCATGTTAATTGGCAAAATTTGGTTCTTTTCTTTCTTCAAAATTAATTGCTTGTTACCTGACTTCATAACTTGCTGGAATTATTTGCTTATGGCCTGCAATCACTGCTTTCCTATTTTTTCTTCACATTTTTCAATACATTTACTTAAGTTATGGTCTAGTATCAGGAAATTGTGGGCTTTCTACAAATGGTATTTGATGTTTCTGCGTGCAGCATTTTAAACCTTTGATCTCTATGTATATGTGTATATTTCTTGTACTGCTTCTATTTGTTTTTCTTTTTCTATGCATATTGGTGACAAATACTCTGGGGAACACTAGTCTCATTACTATATTTGGGAGTTGCCATTTGCTGTTACATGCAAAATTGAAGCTTGAAGTTGGGACTGTATCCAGAAACTTCTTTTAGGAACCTGCATAGACAGGACCAGTGCTACGCAGTGGTTATTTAAATAAACATGTGAATATGATCACATGCTGTGTGCTTGTTGCAGTAGTTTCATCTTTTTTTGTTAAATATATTGCTCTGTGGCCTGACACGGTCTGCAAGTTTTAGCTTTCTCGAGCAAATATTTTGTGTGCAGCATAAATTAAGATGAAGAGGATGATTTTCAAAATCATGGCAGTTCACAACCATGGATGTAGGATTGGATGCTGTTCTTGGGTTCTGTTGTATTGTTAGTTCAGCCTATGTTTGTAAATACATGTTCCCTAGGATTTTCCTTATTCTCTTGAGTTTTATTTTCTCAAGGCATCACATAGACATCAGTTTCTACCTTCTAATATTTCTTATACTAATTTTGGACAAATTGATTTTGGCATATACATTCATATTTGATGTCCAAGAGTAAGAGTTTGGAGGATTTTCTTGATTCAGGACATTTGCAATTTTAAGCAAATAGAACACTTAAAAATTCTTAGAATGCCTGAGCACTATTGAGCATAAAAATGTTCTGTGTTGGATTGTGAACTGTGATATTAGGTTGGATTTTAGCTGTATATAATATGTTTAAAAATGTTTATGCAGTCAAGTGTTAGATGCGCCATCCATCATTTTGTTTTGCATCTGCCATTACTCTATTCTGTAGTGAGGTGGGGTGACCATCATGCTTACTAAAGTTGATTATTGAAAGCATTAGCATCTAGACTTTTGACATGTAATGGTCTGTAGTGGGACAATTAATGTAATGGTTGGTAGACAATTTACTTCCATGAACTCTAAATTAACCACATTTTTCATTGCAGGGAGGGAAAACCACATATTAGCTTGCGTGGAACACAGGTAAAGTTTATTTTTCATATACTGAACATGAGCGAAGCAAACCAAGGGAATCATCCTGATGAATCAGCAATCATTCTTGTGAAGCGCAAGCGTGGTCGTCCACGTAAGCATCCAAGACCAAATCTTGGTCATGGAAGTGATGTTCATGCTTCAATGAATCCAAATCCAAATCATGGGGAGAGCTCTCATGTTCCGCCTGGATTTGTAGGGGTCAATGGAGATCAGCCCCATCAAGTAGATTCAGCTAATGATGCAACTGATGTCATGGTGGGTCAGGTAGTTCATGGTGTCATTGAGGCAGCATTTGATGCTGGATATTTACTCACTGTTAGTGTTGGCAACTCAGAAACCACTTTGAGGGGTGTTGTTTTTAAGTCTGGACGTTATGTTCCTGTTTCCACTGACAATGATGTTGCCCCAGGCGTCCAAATGATCAGAAGAAATGAGATTCCCATCCCAAGAGATAGAAATGGAATTGTTCATACAGCTCGAGCGGCTAATCCGATAACCTCCGAAGGCAAACAGGTGCCTTCAATGGCAAATCAAACTCCTGTGATCTCAAGAGGCAATGTGGTGCCTGTTTTACTCCAACCTGTTGATTTATCAAATGGGAATGCCAGTGGACCATCTTCAGCCGCAACCCAACCTACTGATGCAATGGCCTTCAAGGGAAAACGGGTGCTAGATGCTGCTCATCCATCAAATGGATCAACGCCCACAAACCAAGTGCTGGCAGTTGAAACCCAGTTGCTTCACTTTCAATCTCAAAATGACCACCAGTTAATGTCTTCAAGCATACAAAAGGAAGCCAGTGTTAATCAAAATTTAGCAGCAGCACAGCAAGATGCTGAAGCCAAATCAATGAAATTGCCTGGTATGCCCTTTGAGAAACTGTTAACAGAAGTCATTAAAATAACTCAAGTCCCTTCACAGTCAACAAAGACTGATAATGGTTCAGCTGTTAATTTGCCTGCTAAAGATTCTGGCCTTGCTGCAGAGGATGATATCAGTGACACAGATCAGCCGCTTTCTGTTGAGCCCTTGCAATCAGTGCAGCCTGCCCTGCATAATCACCCTGCAGTCGTGTCAAGACCTTTGGTTAATTATAGAACTGCCAAGATGACTGAGTTATTGCAGGTAATATGACAGCTAATAAGTGTTCCTTTAGAATACAATTAACGTTAAATCAGTTATTATGTAAAGATCAATGGCTTATAAATTTATATTCAGCATTTATGAAGGTTTTGCAGGAAAACATGACAGAGAACCAGGCAACTCAGGTGCAAGATGAAACTACAGATGCCAGACTGAAACTGGATGAACTGAGAAGCTCAGAAACCTAGCATTGAGATGAAGACAGTGATCATTCAAAGAAATGTCCACAAGCATCAAACGGGGAGGGGCGATGTTAAGCCTGCTACTTACTACCTAACATGTTCGAGAAGAATTTGCGGTAATTGGACAATTATGTAGAAGGCTTGTTATCTTAGAATAGGTGAAGGCCAAAGAAAATCTATGTTTGAGCCTTTTGATGCTTTTCATTCCACAGATTTAACAAAAAAAAAAAAAAAGCAGCTGCACTGGCTGCTTGTTTATCATCTAGTAATTGTAAGTTAATGCGACAGTTCGAAGGTTAGCCTGTTAAATATTTAGACACGACAACCCCTTTTTTACTGTTCATGTTATCCGAGGATGTGCCTCAGGTTTTGTGATCCAATGTTTAGATTCATTTGCCAATCTTTAAAAAAAGGAAAGAAGAAAAAGTGTTTGGCCATTCATTTTCAAATTATGGGTCATCTGAAAAATGAATTTAGCAGGGTAAAATGGAATACAGCATTTGTGAAGATTTGAATCGGAAGTTTTAGGCAGATGTGGCAGGTGACTTTGAACTTGCTAATGAACCCGGATCCTGCAGACTTGAAGCTTGGATAATCGTAACCTGGGGCTGGCATTTAGCATTCACTGTTGCGTTGGGACTTGTTTGGCCTATTAATTCCTTGGAAAACGTCATTATATTTTCTTCGATTGCAGGTTCAAGAGGTCCAATGTTAAAATTGTTTTGCAGCTTCGGGCGAGCGTACGTTCTTTCCAACTCTCTTAAACGAAATTCCCTTAGTTTCATGGTCGTATCATTTTTACGACACATTTACGTTTTGTACAATAATTAATAAAATGATTAAATAACCTTTTTGCACCAATTTCACATAATTATTCATACAAATTATTAATAAAATTGTTATTTTTTGCATTGTATTAAATAAATCTTAATAAGTGCATATGCACAGAAAATTGATTTCCGAACAACCATTTGAAAAGCTGTTGCTATTTAATTCTCCTTCACTTTTCTCTAGTACCCTTCTTTCAAGGGAAATGGCAAATATTTTAGACCCTACCAGCTGAAGGTACCAATAGGCCAGAGTCATTTAGAAACTCGTTACCACAGAACGAGCATGAATGAATTTTGTAGGATTTTCACAGAGAATGTTTTTTTTTGAAACGTGTGGATGCTAGACAGTTACAAACCCCAAGATAAAAAGAGGTGAAGTAGGCTTTATTAGTGATGGCAAGAGGAACAGTATCCCAATAACCTCTATCAAAACATTGTGGCTGTTGTCTGTCTGTTTCAATTTATTGTCTATGTTACCTTCCACCATTCCGTCACCCCATTCGGCGTACACGCCGCCCGCCCCAAAACAAAAGAAAAAAAAAAAAATAAAAAGAAAAAACACTCCATAGGTCTGACATTGGCAATTTCGCATAGAATGAGCTTAACCTGTATATGAGGGACAAAAATTAAGCACCTCTATACTAAATGCTCTTCAAAAAACTATGGACCAAAATTTTATCATTCATGAATAAGTATCATGAAGTCATAATAGCAATGGAATATATTCATGGAAACTTGGTACCGAACAGAGCATTAGATCCTGGAACTGGAACGGGCCGGTTAGCAGGGATAGGAGGTTGCAAAAGAGGGATATGGCTTGGCATTGCAAACGGTTGCTGGCCACCAGCTACAAAAGCTGGGGGTGCACACAAGCGTGGTCGTCCACGTAAGCATCCAAGACCAAATCTTGGTCATGGAAGTGATGTTCATGCTTCAATGAATCCAAATCCAAATCATGGGGAGAGCTCTCATGTTCCGCCTGGATTTGTAGGGGTCAATGGAGGTCAGCCCCATCAAGTAGATTCAGCTAATGATGCAACTGATGTCATGGTGGGTCAGGTAGTTCATGGTGTCATTGAGGCAGCATTTGATGCTGGATATTTACTCACTGTTAGGGTTGGCAACTCAGAAACCACTTTGAGGGGTGTTGTTTTTAAGTCTGGACGTTATGTTCCTGTTTCCACTGACAATGATGTTGCCCCAGGCGTCCAAATGATCAGAAGAAATGAGATTCCCATCCCAAGAGATAGAAATGGAATTGTTCATACAGCTCGAGCGGCTAATCCGATAACCTCCGAAGGCAAACAGGTGCCTTCAATGGCAAATCAAACTCCTGTGATCTCAAGAGGCAATGTGGTGCCTGTTTTACTCCAACCTGTTGATTTATCAAATGGGAATGCCAGTGGACCATCTTCAGCCGCAACCCAACCTACTGATGCAGTGGCCTTCAAGGGAAAACGGGTGCTAGATGCTGCTCATCCATCAAATGGATCAACACCCACAAACCAAGTGCTGGCAGTTGAAACCCAGTTGCTTCACTTTCAATCTCAAAATGACCACCAGTTAATGTCTTCAAGCATACAAAAGGAAGCCAGTGTTAATCAAAATTTAGCAGCAGCACAGCAAGATGCTGAAGCCAAATCAATGAAATTGCCTGGTATGCCCTTTGAGAAACTGTTAACAGAAGTCATTAAAAGAACTCAAGTCCCTTCACAGTCAACAAAGACTGATAATGGTTCAGCTGTTAATTTGCCTGCTAAAGATTCTGGCCTTGCTGCAGAGGATGATATCAGTGACACAGATCAGCCGCTTTCTGTTGAGCCCTTGCAATCAGTGCAGCCTGCCCTGCATAATCACCCTGCAGTCGTGTCAAGACCTTTGGTTAATTATAGAACTGCCAAGATGACTGAGTTATTGCAGGTAATATGACAGCTAATAAGTGTTCCTTTAGAATACAATTAACGTTAAATCAGTTATTATGTAAAGATCAATGGCTTATAAATTTATATTCAGCATTTATGAAGGTTTTGCAGGAAAACATGACAGAGAACCAGGCAACTCAGGTGCAAGATGAAACTACAGATGCCAGACTGAAACTGGATGAACTGAGAAGCTCAGAAACCTAGCATTGAGATGAAGACAGTGATCATTCAAAGAAATGTCCACAAGCATCAAACGGGGAGGGGCGATGTTAAGCCTGCTACTTACTACCTAACATGTTCGAGAAGAATTTGCGGTAATTGGACAATTATGTAGAAGGCTTGTTATCTTAGAATAGGTGAAGGCCAAAGAAAATCTATGTTTGAGCCTTTTGATGCTTTTCATTCCACAGATTTAACAAAAAAAAAAAAAAAGCAGCTGCACTGGCTGCTTGTTTATCATCTAGTAATTGTAAGTTAATGCGACAGTTCGAAGGTTAGCCTGTTAAATATTTAGACACGACAACCCCTTTTTTACTGTTCATGTTATCCGAGGATGTGCCTCAGGTTTTGTGATCCAATGTTTAGATTCATTTGACAATCTTTAAAAAAGGATAGAAGAAAAAGTGTTTGGCCATTCATTTTCAAATTATGGGTCATCTGAAAAATGAATTTAGCAGGGTAAAATGGAATACAGCATTTGTGAAGATTTGAATCGGAAGTTTTAGGCAGATGTGGCAGGTGACTTTGAACTTGCTAATGAACCCGGATCCTGCAGACTTGAAGCTTGGATAATCGTAACCTGGGGCTGGCATTTAGCATTCACTGTTGCGTTGGGACTTGTTTGGCCTATTAATTCCTTGGAAAACGTCATTATATTTTCTTCGATTGCAGGTTCAAGAGGTCCAATGTTAAAATTGTTTTGCAGCTTCGGGCGAGCGTACGTTCTTTCCAACTCTCTTAAACGAAATTCCCTTAGTTTCATGGTCGTATCATTTTTACGACACATTTACGTTTTGTACAATAATTAATAAAATGATTAAATAACCTTTTTGCACCAATTTCACATAATTATTCATACAAATTATTAATAAAATTGTTATTTTTTGCATTGTATTAAATAAATCTTAATAAGTGCATATGCACAGAAAATTGATTTCCGAACAACCATTTGAAAAGCTGTTGCTATTTAATTCTCCTTCACTTTTCTCTAGTACCCTTCTTTCAAGGGAAATGGCAAATATTTTAGACCCTACCAGCTGAAGGTACCAATAGGCCAGAGTCATTTAGAAACTCGTTACCACAGAACGAGCATGAATGAATTTTGTAGGATTTTCACAGAGAATGTTTTTTTTTGAAACGTGTGGATGCTAGACAGTTACAAACCCCAAGATAAAAAGAGGTGAAGTAGGCTTTATTAGTGATGGCAAGAGGAACAGTATCCCAATAACCTCTATCAAAACATTGTGGCTGTTGTCTGTCTGTTTCAATTTATTGTCTATGTTACCTTCCACCATTCCGTCACCCCATACGGCGTACAAGCCGCCCCCCCCCAAAACAAAAGAAAAAAGAAAAAGAAAAAGAAAAAACACTCCATAGGTCTGACATTGGCAATTCCGCATAGAATGAGCTTAACCTGTATATGAGGGACAAAAATTAAGCACCTCTATACTAAATGCTCTTCAAAAAACTATGGACCAAAATTTTATCATTCATGAATAAGTATCATGAAGTCATAATAGCAATGGAATATATTCATGGAAACTTGGTACCGAACAGAGCATTAGATCCTGGAACTGGAACGGGCCGGTTAGCAGGGATAGGAGGTTGCAAAAGAGGGATATGGCTTGGCATTGCAAACGGTTGCTGGCCACCAGCTACAAAAGCTGGGGGTGCACACAAGCGTGGTCGTCCACGTAAGCATCCAAGACCAAATCTTGGTCATGGAAGTGATGTTCATGCTTCAATGAATCCAAATCCAAATCATGGGGAGAGCTCTCATGTTCCGCCTGGATTTGTAGGGGTCAATGGAGGTCAGCCCCATCAAGTAGATTCAGCTAATGATGCAACTGATGTCATGGTGGGTCAGGTAGTTCATGGTGTCATTGAGGCAGCATTTGATGCTGGATATTTACTCACTGTTAGGGTTGGCAACTCAGAAACCACTTTGAGGGGTGTTGTTTTTAAGTCTGGACGTTATGTTCCTGTTTCCACTGACAATGATGTTGCCCCAGGCGTCCAAATGATCAGAAGAAATGAGATTCCCATCCCAAGAGATAGAAATGGAATTGTTCATACAGCTCGAGCGGCTAATCCGATAACCTCCGAAGGCAAACAGGTGCCTTCAATGGCAAATCAAACTCCTGTGATCTCAAGAGGCAATGTGGTGCCTGTTTTACTCCAACCTGTTGATTTATCAAATGGGAATGCCAGTGGACCATCTTCAGCCGCAACCCAACCTACTGATGCAGTGGCCTTCAAGGGAAAACGGGTGCTAGATGCTGCTCATCCATCAAATGGATCAACACCCACAAACCAAGTGCTGGCAGTTGAAACCCAGTTGCTTCACTTTCAATCTCAAAATGACCACCAGTTAATGTCTTCAAGCATACAAAAGGAAGCCAGTGTTAATCAAAATTTAGCAGCAGCACAGCAAGATGCTGAAGCCAAATCAATGAAATTGCCTGGTATGCCCTTTGAGAAACTGTTAACAGAAGTCATTAAAAGAACTCAAGTCCCTTCACAGTCAACAAAGACTGATAATGGTTCAGCTGTTAATTTGCCTGCTAAAGATTCTGGCCTTGCTGCAGAGGATGATATCAGTGACACAGATCAGCCGCTTTCTGTTGAGCCCTTGCAATCAGTGCAGCCTGCCCTGCATAATCACCCTGCAGTCGTGTCAAGACCTTTGGTTAATTATAGAACTGCCAAGATGACTGAGTTATTGCAGGTAATATGACAGCTAATAAGTGTTCCTTTAGAATACAATTAACGTTAAATCAGTTATTATGTAAAGATCAATGGCTTATAAATTTATATTCAGCATTTATGAAGGTTTTGCAGGAAAACATGACAGAGAACCAGGCAACTCAGGTGCAAGATGAAACTACAGATGCCAGACTGAAACTGGATGAACTGAGAAGCTCAGAAATCTAGCATTGAGATGAAGACGGTGATCATTCAAAGAAATGTCCACAAGCATCAAACGGGGAGGGGCGATATTAAGCCTGCTACTTACTACCTAACATGTTCGAGAAGAATTTGCGGTAATTGGACAATTATGTAGAAGGCTTGTTATCTTAGAATTGGTGAAGGCCAAAGAAAATCTATGTTTGAGCCTTTTGATGCTTTTCATTCCACAGATTTAAAAAAAAAAAAAAAAAAGCAGCTGCACTGGCCGCTTGTTTATCATCTAGTAATTGTAAGTTAATGCGACAGTTCGAAGGTTAGCCTGTTAAATATTTAGACACGACAACCCCTTTTTTACTGTTCATGTTATCCGAGGATGTGCCTCAGGTTTTGTGATCCAATGTTTAGATTCATTTGCCAATCTTTAAAAAAAAGAAGGATAGAAGAAAAAGTGTTTGGCCATTCATTTTCAAATTATAGGTCATCTGAAAAATGAATTTAGCAGGGTAAAATGGAATACAGCATTTGTGAAGATTTGAATCGGAAGTTTTCGGCAGATGTGGCAGGTGACTTTGAACTTGCTAATGAACCCGGATCCTGTAGACTTGAAGCTTGGATAATCGTAACCTGGGGCTGGCATCTAGCATTCACTGTTGCGTTGGGACTTTTTTGGCCTATTAATTCCTTGGAAAACGTCATTATATTTTCTTCGATTGCAGGTTCAAGAGGTCCAATGTTAAAATTGTTTTGCAGCTTCGGGCGAGCGTACGTTCTTTCCAACTCTCTTAAACGAAATTCCCTTAGTTCATGGTCGTATAATTTTTACGACACATTTACGTTTTGTACAATAATTAATAAAATGATTAAATAACCTTTTTGCACCAATTTCACATAATTATTCATACAAATTATTAATAAAATTGTTATTTTTTGCATTGTATTAAATAAATCTTAATAAGTGCATATGCACAGAAAATTGATTTCCGAACAACCATTTGAAAAGCTGTTGCTATTTAATTCTCCTTCACTTTTCTCTAGTACCTTTCTTTCAAGGGAAATGGCAAATATTTTAGACCCTACCAGCTGAAGGTACCAATAGGCCAGAGTCATTTAGAAACTCGTTACCACAGAACGAGCATGAATGAATTTTGTAGGATTTTCACAGAGAATGTTTTTTTTTGAAACGTGTGGATGCTAGACAGTTACAAACCCCAAGATAAAAAGAGGTGAAGTAGGCTTTATTAGTGATGGCAAGAGGAACAGTATCCCAATAACCTCTATCAAAACATTGTGGCTGTTGTCTGTCTGTTTCAATTTATTGTCTATGTTACCTTCCACCATTCCGTCACCCCATACGGCGTACAAGCCGCCCCCCCCCAAAACAAAAGAAAAAAGAAAAAGAAAAAGAAAAAACACTCCATAGGTCTGACATTGGCAATTTCGCATAGAATGAGCTTAACCTGTATATGAGGGACAAAAATTAAGCACCTCTATACTAAATGCTCTTCAAAAAACTATGGACCAAAATTTTATCATTCATGAATAAGTATCATGAAGTCATAATAGCAATGGAATATATTCATGGAAACTTGGTACCGAACAGAGCATTAGATCCTGGAACTGGAACGGGCCGGTTAGCAGGGATAGGAGGTTGCAAAAGAGGGATATGGCTTGGCATTGCAAACGGTTGCTGGCCACCAGCTACAAAAGCTGGGGGTGCACACAATTGTAAGGCCTGGCCTCCTGCACTCCCTGCAATTCGAGGAACCAATTCAATGGAAAACAATCAACAAGAAGTTTGTAAATGAAATGCAGGTTGAACTTGCCTTTCATCAGCAGATAAGAGTAAGTTATGCCAAACAACACACACGAGTCTGTATCCGTGTAAGCATGGGTATATACCATTACGGCTTGAAATAATTCATACATGGACAAGCCATTCAAATTCTTGGCAGACGAGAAAGAAAATTTGATAAGCATCAGCTCTCATATCCATTATTTTACCCCAGTATGAAAGTATGTTGGTTATCTTTAATGGTCAAATGACAAGAAAAATCCAAGCACATGCGCTTTTGCAATTTTGTCCAGTCATTTTAATTTTGCCATTTTACCCTAAGTTGAGAAATAGGTTGCAATTTTTGTACAGTGGATCAAATCTTCAGCGCAACATCATTACTAAATTCAGAAAGAAAAAAAGAATCATCATTTTCAACTAACACTTGAAAAATTTTATAAATCTAAATAAGACCCAAACTAATCATCTAATGGTTCTATAGTAATTTCAGCCCTAATTTTTAGATGAATCTTTCTCTACTTTATAATGATGTCATAAGAATCTACCCGTCTCCCTGACCCTCACCCAGATGTTGTTGGCATGTCACCTCTCACTCTACATAGGATTACCATTTTTCCCCCTTTTAACTTCTCTTAAAAGTATGGTATGCTCTCACTAGCTGCGCATCTATAATGGATCACAACAAAATCACTAAAGCTGCTGGCTCTGGCTGCTAGTTCTTGATTTTTGATATGATAGTCACTTATCAAAGCTTTCAGTCATTATCTTTTTCCTCTCTTGAATGGGTTTTCACTAATTACGCAAACTAGGATATGTATATCTAACCAGAGTCCTGACTTGGGAAGGTAAAATTTGAGAGAGAGAGTCTAAATGACTTTCCCTTTTTGATAGGGTCACTTTTGGGATTACAGTTGATCTATGGAAATCCACTATCTTCTACAACACATAAAATGTTCAATAGAGAACATTAAAACCCATTTGTACCTTGGTGCTTAGGATATGGGACCTGTTGTGATGTCAAAAGAGGACATGCAGATACAGGCGAGATAGTTGCTGCATTCTGAACCAAATCCTTCCATATGAAACAAAAGACAAACAAACAATAAGAGAATAGAAATATTTTGGGATAAGATCCCTGGGATGAGAAACAGAATAAAATAAAAGTAAAACAGCTTAAATATATTAGAAATGCTTCTAGAAATAAAAATAAAAGACAGGAACTCAAGTATGAGAAATCTAAAATGAAGTTGAAATTGATTTTCCTTCAACATACACACATTAGAATGCATCACATACCAAGTTCATTAGCTGACAGGATAGTTTAACTATTTCTTCAAAATTATATTTTGCATTAATGATGCACACGACAATAATTGGCACCGCAATAATGCAGTTAATATGTTTCCATATTTAATTAATGGGAGCATGTCCATGACTTTAAAAGGTCCCTCTTGTCAGCCAGAAACCACTGAAAGAGACCCAACATTTTTAGCAGATCAGAACAGAAAAACTCAAGTAGAATGCATCAAAATCAAAGCGCACAAGAAATAAGACTCTACAGTTGTGCTAGGCACTATTTCCTCTTCTACTTTTGTGAATAGTTTGATCCGTGAAATATAGTCTACACTGCTTCCTGGTATGGCCATAAAACAACCAAACATGAGCCATGACACTTGAAGGAGCACACTATTCTTAGATTAAATTAATGAAACAACCAAACATCATAGTGCTCTAATCGTATTCTGTTTTGGATGTTATATCTTACATGAGAAACTGGCTGCACATAGACCAGCTGCCCAAGTCGTCCAACCATAACCTAGGGAAAACAGAAAGCAAACATATGTCACCAATTTATCAGCAAATAAAGACTAATATCTCCTGACATCAATATTAGAAAATGGGAATTAACTGCAAAAAGAACATCATTGGAAATCTTCCTTTTACTTACTGCTTGAGAATTTGGAGGCACATATGTTGGCGTAGCCTGAACAGCATGATATTGACCAGCATATCTAAGTGGCTGTGTCCTGTTCCCCATAATCTGAAGCCAAAAAGGAAACTTCATGAGAATGACAACTAGCATGAAAATATTTCATAAACGGAATATCATAACTCTGCCTATCCCTTCAACACCTGTCATGATATTAGGTTATAATATATGGTACTACTATCTACCGATGTAAGAAAAGAAAACTGTCTTGCTACTACCTAGGTGAAGCAGTCAGAAGGAGAAAAAGGTCAATTTTCTAAACTAATGAAATTTCCTCAAGTGCTTATCTTTTTTTTTTTTTTTTTTTTTTTTTTTTGGCGCAATGACTGCTAATCTGGTAAGCTTACCAACAGGTTTGACAAATTCCTAGTAAGAAAGTTCTTAATTTTAATAATGGTAGTCTTCTTTTGATTCATGGTGTATATCTGGCTAAGTTGGCACAGTCCTATGTTCTAGAGCTATCTTCCACAGAGGCCAAACAAAGGAAAAACAAGAGGGAGAGAGAGTTGGAAGGTGGGGGGGTGGCGGAGATATCCTCTGGTACAAATATAGTACAATTAAATGGTAAAGAAGAGAAAAAAGTTGGCATTTGGAGAAGTGATCTGATTAAAAAAGGTCCCAAAAGCAGAGTCTGAACTGATGTCAGAAAAATACTCAACATGTAAGAAACAAGTTCACTTATACATACAGGCTGTGAAAATTGATGACCACTGCCACCATTTGCAGCTGTCAAATTAGTGTATGGAGCAAACTTAGCCTGGAGAGATGGCCGCGGTACAAAGGGGCTGATTCCAACTTCTGGCTGAGCAGCAGCAATAGGTAACATGGGAGAGTTGCTTGGCATGTAAGCCATGTTTGCAACTGCTGGCGCTGCTGCAGTGGCTGATGTTGGAGTCGCAAAGGATGGACAGAAAATTTTTGCTCCTGGATTGAGTTTGAACTCCTGAACAAAAATAAATATCAATTTAAAAAAAAAAATTCACTGTCTTGATCACAGATAATATACTATGATATTGTGAAGTTCCTAAGAAACTACAATATCACCCAATAATTATGCAAAAGAATTAAACAAAAATATTGCATGATAGATGGTTGCTAAACAATGACTAGTGAAACATTTGCTATTGTTGAATGATAGGCATCAAAATCTAATGAATGGTATGTAAAATAAAACATCCAGTCAGGTAAAAAGGAATCAAACGTTTTTGTTACCTTAGAGCTTTTGGTGGATTCTGAACTTTGTGGAGAGACTGCATCAGCTGAAGAAGCCAATGAACCACAACGTGATTCTGCGGCCACATCAACCAATGCATTGGAAGCAGTTGAAATACTTGAACAAACAGCACTTGCAGAAGAGCTGCCTGCAGAAGCAGACCTTCCAAAGCATTGACTGTCTGGTTTAACAAGTGCAAGCATTGGATCACAAGATACTCCATTAGGTAACAACTTTGTCATTGTTTGTCCTTCCTCAACAGCCTTGGCTTCTAAAGGGCACAAACCAGTTGCAAGAAGAGCAATAAACAATTAATGCGGGTTAGAAACAGAATGAACAAACAGTATGTCCTAACTGGAAACTGGGAATTTTAATAATGCAACATAAAATCCACAGAGGTAATCAACCATGAAGATCATCATAAAATTTTCCAGGTCTAGTGGCAAACAAGGATTTAAATGTCTCTCATCATAAGATATATAATGTTAAAATTTAATATAATCATACATCAGATATGGCAAGCACCCAATAAGAAATTTACAAGTTTTAACACTACAAAATACTATGGTGTAAAAGCCCACAGCATAATGGTAGTTGATTGTCATCATCAAGCTCAGGCAACCAAGCTTTTACATCATGGACAACAGTATTTTATTCGACCGTGGTGATATAATCAGCATATTTATTGCTACCAATAGAAAAATCAGGGGCAAAATAATGCATTTTAACCTTGATTTTTCTAATGGTAACACTGAATATTCATCCATCACATGCTTTGGCATCATAAATTGGCATAAATTAGGCCTCAACAGCACACAATCAAGTAGTTGGGGGGTTGATAACACCCAAACCACAGTTTGAGTGCTCATTATCAAAAAGTGCAATACTTCAGGGGCCATATAAAAACAAGCCATGCCTTCCTAGTTGGAAGCACAATCATATTATTAAACCCTTCTTTGGGCATTGAACTTACCGATTATACTTGAGCTTTGAACTTCATTATCCTGCACACAGGTAAATATCTACATTAATCACTTTCCAATTCTATTAATCCTGGATCCTATGCAAGGAAATAACTTATGCCTAACTTATGCCTGTCATCACATACATTCTTCTCCCCTTGAAGTTCAGAATTCTGTTTGTGATGATCCTGCTCCCCTTGTGACCCATTATCTCCAACCTGCCTGCCAGAAAAATAATTTTCAGGAATCTGAAATTAGAAAGAATTCAACTCCGCCTAAGTAGTTTGCGCTTAGCCGGTCCTAAGCCCGGATAAAGGAGGAGGGTTGCTGTAGGTGACAACTAGCATAAAAATTTCGTTACACCTTATGATATGGATTCAAATGATATTGAGTTGAAATTAGAAAGAATTCAAATGAGGAAATAATTTTAAGGTGATTACTCAAACCAAGTTTGTAGCTGAATAGAGATACCACTGTGCATACAAGTATAGTCCAAAAATTGAATATCAATAATAAGTAATGCAGAAAAAGTGTGCAGAAAATTCATTACAGAATCTGAATGTTTTTGTAATGCCAGTACCAAGGGATACAATGGTAAGAACCAAAGTTTAATGTAGCACCAAAACAACCATCGAGTAATGGACCAAAACTTGGCTAAAGGTAAGTAAATTTTACCTTCCAATAACTGTGGAATTGAAAGCTTCTTCACTCTGCAATAAGAAAAATTAAAAGAAACAATTAACAGAGATGAACTAACAAACCACCCCCCACCCCCCCACCACCCCCCGCAACCCCCACCAAAAAAAAAAAAAAACCACCACCACTTAGAAAACGTGCCACACCTCAGGAATTAGATTTTTCATCTCGGCTCATTTAATCTGTAGTAGATCCATATAGAAAGCTTTAAGAAAAGCCCAAGAATCTTTAAAAAAAAAAATTTTGGCACTCAATATAGCAAGTAGCCAATTCAGCTAGTAATGACCCAGAAGGTCTTTCCTAGCCAAGATGCTCATGACATCTGACATTTACTAGAAACTGTTACTGAATATGAGGACAAGCTTCTAGACTTTCTTTTTTACGCACTTGCTGAAACCTCCCCTTCGTATCTAACATATAAGACCCAAAAAGTAAATCTAATGGACGAGAATAAACTTACTTTTGAATTATTTATCCTCTCTCTCTTCCCGGGTTCCACTTCTGCGGCAGTTGCTGCATGATTTGGTAAAACTTTTCTCCCTTCATATTCCTTTCCAGCTTTTGTTGGCATGCAACCATTACCAAAACTATTACTGTTGTTGGTTGAAATCCTACTTCAATAAGTACAGTGAGTACATCATTCAATTCAGATGGCCAAAGTTCTGATTTCTATATGAATAAGCAACCATTGAAATGCAAGAATTTAAAAGTAACATGGATACCCAAGTTGCCTTCAAATTCATAAGACAACTCAGGTGAGAGCTATTCAACAATATCTATAAGGGATGGATTTAGCGACCATGAAATCTCAGAATTGTATGATCATAAATTCCGATTTAATTGTACCTACAGCCACAATATCCACTAATTATTCCATATTTTCCAGTCAATTTTCTAATTACCTTCACATTTATTCAATTTATTTTAATGCAATCTTTCTCACAAGCAAGGCATGTAAGGGGAGAAACTTTCTGCATATACATTGAATAGCTAACTTGGAAAAGGAGGAAGGACGATGTTATTATTTCCAATCACAACCAAAATCAAATATGGAACAATACCTGTTTTCATTTTTTTTATCTGTGGCCGACTTGTTAGATTCTTTTGCCTCACTCACTATAATCTCAAAGGAAGGAATATTGACCACAGCTCTTTCTACCTCATCACTAGCTACATTTCCCATGGCACCATCAGCTGGGAATAGAATTCCCTGTAGAAACAGCCCACACACATCAGATAAATTGTTCCATATTGCATCCACATTACTAACAAGGATCTCCAACAGAAGAAGTGGCTAACCTTAGCTACAACTTGAACGAGATCATCTGAAAGAATTACAAGCGTTTCTATCACACTCCCATTAGCCACATTTCCATCACATTTCCCCTTCTTAATCAATTTTGCTTCCTTTAAAATAATACCTACATAAAATAACACAATCCACAAAGTTATGTCATTTCAAATTCCGTCATTTTATTTCATTGCCAAAATTCACATTTCAGGCCTTCCTTTTATCGTTCTCTCTTGTGAACGTGACATGAGGAAAGCATAACAGCAAAATTCGTTATAGCTTTAAAAAAAAAATTATACAGGATGGGCATAAATCCAGATCAGAATTCAATCCGATCACATCCACATTAAAGAATACCAACATGATAATTTCTCAAAAACATTAGAAACCCAGATACAATTCCTCATAAAAACCATAACCCATATACAATTTTGATAAAAAAAAAAAGCCCAAAATCAATTCAGGAGATTCATAAACTAATACAATTAAAAAACTCACCATAGTCCTTGTCGATAGAAGCAGTGTGGAAAGTTCCAGAATAGACAGAGCCATCCCTGACATGCACATCAACGGGTAGTCCAATTATACACATGGTCGCAAACAATAAGGCTTCACTTAAACAAGATTCTGTTTCAGCCTCTACCCTCTTTCTGTTACCCATCACTCTCTCTCTCTCTCCCTCTCCGGTGGCAATTCAATTAAACTCTCTGTGAAAAGCTTTGTAGATATCTACAGATGCAAAAGATTTGGCCAATGGCGCCTGCAAAACCTTGAATCAATAGGAAAGATGCGAGAAGTGAGGAAATGTCTTCTGTGTCTGTTTTGCGCTGTAACGAAGATACAGAAGGAATGGGAAATTGGGAAATACGGTTCCTTTCGTGTGATGTGATGTGTCTCTGGTCTTCTGTTCAAGGCTGTAACTTCTCAGCAGCTTCTCCGGTTTTTGTATATCATACAAGTCTTTGTTTGATGGATTTATAAATATAATAGTTGCTTGTTTTTTTTTTTTAATTTTATTAAAATGTTTTACACTTTCAATGAGAAAAAAAAGAGAATATTTTATCATTTTTTTTTGTATTTACATATTTTTTTCTTTTTATTTATAAATTCTTTAAAAAATATGAAAAACGAAATATTTTTTTTTCAAAGATTAATATATATTTACAATTTTTGAATATTTTGTTTTTATATAGAAAACTTTTACAATTAATTATTAATTTATAGTTTACGGTTTTTGAAAATATTTCTGTAAAATAAATTTAGTATTTTAATTAAAGAATGCCTAAAATTATTAATACTATCGTCGTAAACAAAATTAAAAAAAAGAATTCATGATTTTTTTTTTTTTTTTCACAATGTGGAAAAGTGGCGCACATTTTCTCTCTTACCTTCACTAAAACCGAAACCCCCTTGCAACTGGCACCGCTAAATGCTCATCGCCTGATCTGCTATCTTTCCCGATTCCATTTTCAGTGCCCAAAATTAGACCCTCTTCACAGTTCTAAAGAATCTAAACCCACATTCTCTTTGAAGACCAAAACCCATTATATCTCTCTTTCCACCAACGACATCAGAAAACTAAATCCATGTCTAGAAGCCAGGTTCATTGAACAGGAAGGAAGGAATTTCGTTACTGAATGAATGGATTGAGTCCCACAAACCCGAATCTGGATCCAATGCACCCCCGCCTACCAGACGGTACTTTCTCGTGGTATGCAGGGTCTACCAAGTTCAGTTAATTGTCTATATCGAAGAAAACAATTGTTGAGAGTTATAGAATTGCAGAAGGTGGAAGAGTACTTCTGTAAAGGCGATCTGCCATTTTCTGTCGCAATACAGATTACAATTCTCGCACTCAATTCTTCAATTTACTGTTGCATTGTTCCTCACTCTATTACAGGACTTGGCTAAAAGGGCCTTTGTAACTTATTTGCGGTGTATCCATATTCAAAAGGATAAAGAGGTGTTTGATGTGATGAAGCTGCCTATTGATAAATTTTCTGCTTCAATGAGCCTACCAATGACCCCAAAAATCCGTTTTCTGAATCAGAAAATTAAGGGAAAGAAGATGTCCGGAATTCAATTGGATAATTCTGAGAAGGATAATGCCAAGCTAGCAACCGGTGCATTCAGGGAAGAATATTTGAGACGACAAATAGAGAAGCTAGATATTGATGATTCTGAGGAAGCAGATGTGGCGGAGGAAGGTTTTATTCCAATGTGACTGATTCTCCCCTTAAAGTGCGTGTGTTTTGGGAGCACTCCCCACTAAAGTTTGATTCAGTTGTGTGGTATCCTATAGGAATATCCATGCGCAAGTAGAATGAAGCTTGATCCATTTCTTTTCTATTACCTTTACCTTTTTTTTTTTTTTAATTTTGTTTTAATTTAATTTGACTCACAGGCCTGTAACACGGGTTCTCAAGAAAAAGAAGTTGGAGATCAATATCCATAGACCAGTGGGAACAAGGGTTGATGAGGAAGGCAGTCCACTTCCTCTATTCGCAAGGGTGTCTGATGCAAAGAATGTTGATAATTCGTATCTACTTGATCAAGTTAAATACTTTGACTCCTGAATTAAGAACTATGGACAGGCCTGAATGATACTTTGGGAGTTGCTGAGGCAAAGTAATTGATTGTCAGGTTGAAGAAGAATACCTTTTCTTCTTTTTGGCATTATTTGTTTTATCTATATTCCGACAGTTCTTGGAAAATCCTAATTCCTCAAATTCTTTGGCTAAGTTTTTCATGACTGGCTGAATCAGCTGTAGGCAGACAGGTTGATAATTCAGTATCCCACATAAGATATGTTTGTCATCTCCTGAAGCTTGTTTATTATTTCGGCAAAAGAGGAATATTTTAAGAAGATGAGGGAGGAACTGAAGCAAGCAGACAAGGAAGATAAGGGTTCAGGGTACAGAGAGATACAAATTAAGGAGAAAATGAAGTAGAAGAAACAAACCATTGAAGAAGAGGCAGATGGACATGAGGATGACGTTTCTGGGTCAGAAGGGGAGAGATTATCTAATTTGATAGCGATAGTGATGATGGCGAGACAATAGAGAATTGAGATGAAGTAGTGAAAACCGAAACCATTTCTATAGCAGAGCGAGAAATTAAAATCTATCGAATACCGACTGCTAGGGCCTCGGCCGCTAACAACTTTTAATGGGTCTAAGGAATATAATAAGCCGTGATGGTATCTTTATTCGTTTGTCAGAGTTTCTATTAAACGTCAGTCTTATTTCGTCCTAACCAAATATTAAAAATGGCATTGATCATAAAAAAAAAATTAAGACTTTAATGGTCGTCGAATTGAGTCAAAGTGAACTTGAATTTTCTTTTTTAATGCTGTTAAAGGTTTCAATACTTTTTTTTTTTTCAATACAAAGAAGGTGGTTTAATTAATTAAAGTGAGAAATCTTTACGCTAAATCAAGTCAAATTCAAAATGTACACGGAATCATGTTGAATTGATCTAATTGTGCCCTTGATACATAACACCCTTGATACATAACACCCCGCTCAAGGTCGATAATAAGGAAATATTGAAGCATTTAGCGCAAGAAACATGGTCTACTTGCATACTTCTCGAAAATGTTTCGTCAGTAATGAAAGTTGAGCAGTTCAAGCAAAAATAAAGGCAATACATTGGTTGTTTCCAAAAAAATAAAAAAATAAAAAAAAAACATATAAAGCAACTCGGAGACAAACTAGTGCACCCACAACAGTAAGCACAAACAACATATTAGTAATGATTAAAAGAAAGTATCAATTTTCCACTGGACACAGCACAAGAGCGGTATCCGACAATTCATGAATCATGATTGATATCGAAGTGCAGCGATGTCCACAGATGATGCCTCAAACATACTAGCCATGATTCATCAATAAACTAAAGCTAAAACAAAATGGTATAAAGCCTAGCTCCAAACACCAAGCATTGTACAACAGTCGGGACTCTGTAGTGCAAACAACTGCAACCTCTAGTTGTGCTGCCACGAATCCGGGCCAACTTTGTAATTCATCCAGCAACATAACTGAACAGATCACTGTACATAGCAGAAACGTAACAGTATCAACCGCTTAAATAAACAACAATTAACAACATACTGGGTACTATTTAATTAATGACACATTGCCAACGAGGGTGGAACTAGTTAAGATCACCCTGAAACCAAGATGTCCCAAGTTCAAGCCCCACCAACATCGGATTAATTGTATTATCAATTTTATTTTGATTATTAGTGTTTGATTACTTTGCATTGAGCATGTACTTTAGCTTAGAACAAATATAGTCATAGCATGACAGTGATGTATCTTTTATAGCTCTAACCTCTTGAAAAAAAAAAGAGATAATAATAATAAAAAAAAAACAAAAGTCCTAAACTTGTTATTTCTAACCAACCTGCTGTGGCTGTTGGTAAGTTCCTGGTTGCTGATAGTTCCCATATCCAGGATAGCCACCATAATACATGTTAGGATCCTGGGAAGCTGCATATCCATATGCATCATATCCTTGTGCATAGCCATAATATCCTCCATTCCACTGGCTTTGTTCTGGCTGAGCCTGGACCTACCGATGGATGCCTTTTTAATTTGTAAAATACATGGGAATATATACTGTCAAAAAACTGAGCATAATTTAAGGGGGGTACAAACAGCACCTGTTTGTTTGAAGGACTGCGCCCCCATGAAAGTCGAATGCTTTGTCCTGCTAGCTGGGTTCCATTCAACATCAGCAGCGCTTGTTCAGCACAAGCCCTGAATACATCATGTGCAGATATTGAAAAACCAATATATAATGGCAAGAATGAAAATATGTGACATTTCAGGTAGGCTAATTCTTAAATACCGGTTAGCAAACTGAACAAATCCACATCGCTTGCCTGCAGGTATTTTCACATGCACTAGCTCACCATATTTACTGAACACTTGTCTCAAATGGTCATCTGAAACACTTGGATCCAATGCCCCAACAAATATCTGCATCGAAGAGGAGTAGCAAGTTAATAGTTTAGAGCAAGATGTACAAATGTGAACAGTCGGTGAAATAAACTACCCACAGTTGTATTATTTGGATCATTCTCTCCCTGGTTTCCTTGAGTATTCTGAAAGGAAGCTGCAAACCAGGAATATATGTGAACTAAAATATGAATAAATATAACATGAAAAAAAAAGTACACATGGAGAGTAGCTTTTGAAAACAGGATGTTAGAAAGCAATCAGAGCTCTTAGCATGGAGGAAACAGGTAAAAACCAAGTGGTATGACCAAATCAAACATCCTCAACACGAAAATATACCTCTTCTGATAAGCATGTGAGTTCAATGCTATCAATAATAACCAAATCTTCATAGAAGTCAATGTAAAGTGTTCTAGAAATCCTTTAAACATTTTGAGATCTTAAGATGATCAGCATCAAAAAGAACCAATTAAAAAAAAGGAATTAAAAAAATAAAATAAATAATTAAATTGATTAAAAGAGCACCCTTCAGTAATATCAAAAAGCATATCAAAATCACAATAACAATTTCCAGACGAAACTAAATCAATTGAACGGAATCAACTAGTCTTCTGTTTGCAAGGGGGAGAAGGAACCCAAATGAACTAGTTCCTAGGTGCATAAGATTACATTTAATTGTTAGAAAACCTTAGAAGCATTTCCTGCCCTAGCAGTCTAGCCCAACATCAAATTTGTTGAAAAACCAATGTCATACAATCACAATCATATTGCAATTCCCGTTTAGAAAAATAGCTAACCTAGTGTAATTCCAATTTACATTTTGCCATCAAAATGACTTTGGTATGTAATGCTTATGGCACATGAAATTCATGTCGAAATGATAGTTTCATCACATTGATCAATTAATTACCCATTGTCACTTCTATCACTACTATCACCACCTCTGCACTTACAGCTACCATCCACACCTCATATTCAATAAAGTTGGCTAAGTCACCATCCACCATTTCATTGTGGCAGCTATTATCACCATAGTTTCACCAGCACATCCAAAACCACCATCAGTTTGCTACTAGTATCATTGGCATAGTGACTGCCACCTCCATTATCTACATCTTAATCACTTCTCTACTTCCACCAAATAAAATAGCTGTAGGAATGAAAATCGTTGCCACACTACATTAATCTTTCATTTTGTATCCAATCAATACGAATAGAATAATCATTCCATTCAGCCTCCAGTCCTACTAAACATGTTCTAACGAAAATGACCCTCACACAAGCACATAGATTTTAGAATATTATAAGCACAAGATTGGAGTGTAGGTCAATAATGCACTCAAGCAACAAATAGCTAGAGGAAATTAAGCACAATGTAAGTAAGGAGGAAGTAGAAGAGGAGCTGTAGCATGACACCAAATGCAAGAAGGGAAGTCAAAGGAATGCCAAGTAGCATGGAAACAAATCTATGTTTATGGTTACATCATGTGATTTCCAGCATTTGGAATGAACATCCAAAGCTCACAACTTCACATGAAATAGAATATCAAATAAAAAATTAGAAAAGGTGTTGACCATAAGCAAACAGTGAAAAAAAACCCTAATTATGAAGAAATGAAACGGCGGTTCTTATCAATAAACATAAATTAAGGAATTCTGGAAAGGAATTAAACTATTCTTTGAAAGAGGGAAAAAGAAGGAATAAACTCAACATGAATGGTAAATTTTCAAAAGTAAGGAACTGGAAAAGCAATTCTGTGAATGTAGCAAATGCCACAAGAAAAATAAGTAAACTTATGATAAACAACATAACTGACCTAAAATGAGGCCACGCATTTAAGTGGAATCATTTCAGCTGAAATCAGTTCCAGGCCCCCCAAAATGAGAGCCTCTTGGTGTCCTGCTTTAAGACAACATGAGTTTTATATAAGATTATGCATGTTTTAACTGAATTAAATGTGCCCAAGTTCACAAAGGTAAGTATTGGAAGGAAATGACTTTCCACATTCCATCAATCTCCGACGCAAAACTGAAAGCCCAACAAATTAAGAACACTGTTTGGACAAAATCAACTCAGGGAAGGAAAAAGGAAAAAAAAATAATAATAAAGGAATGAATAATAATCAAATCATTCAACTAACTTACTGCTTTATTCTACCCTAATGTGCAAACACAGATTGAACAGTAGCAAAAAAAAAAAAAAAAAAAAAACAACATTCCATTCAACAATGTCCAATAAGTGCGAAAACAACAACACATACCATTCTGAAATTGCTGCACTGCAGGCCTTTTTGTAGCAGCTGACCCAACCCGCATGGGCCTAGTAGAACAGTACTGTCCATTCATTTCAACCATGGCACGTCTTTGCTCATTTTCATCATCAAACCTCACAAACCCATAGCCCTTGGAGCGCCCAGTGATCCTATCAGTGACAACTTTTGCACCTTTCACAGATTGGTAAACAGCTCTAAATGTTTCTTGCAACAGGTAATCATTGACATCAGCAGCCAAATCTCCAACAAAAATTGTATAATCAGGGCCATCATCTTGACGCCTCTCACCAGCTGCAAGAGTAGCCCAATTTAGCCTGAAATTCTGATCAGTATTTGGCATTAATGCACCACTGTATGTCTGCAAGATCCTCTCCGCTGCTGCACGAGAAACAAACTCAATGAAACCATAACCCTCTGGGAGGCCTGTCTGCTTATTCCTAATAACCTTAGCTGAAACAACCTGCATGCTAACAAGAATAACATTAAGAAGCAACATGAAAAATCTAATTGCATTCAAATGGCATATACTGATGCATATCATTTGTAGATTTCTCTTGTTTATCAATTATCATGCACGAAGTAGGTATCTTATCCAACATTCAGGCTTTTCCATAAAGCAATACAAAGAGGAAAAAAGTTCTACATCAACAGAATCTCACATGCAATTACAAATAAAATTGTACCCGGAAAAGTTAATTATCAAAAGATTAGCACCGAGACAACCAACCTGCATAAACACATCACATTTTCATGCAATGTCCCTTTTTCTTTCCTAATAATTTCCTCAAAATTTCATGAACAGCTAGTTGAAACACAAACATTATATACAAGGAAAACTCTAAATTGCAACAATTTGGAATCCAAACAAATAAAGCCATTTTCCACCGATCAAACCTATATATGAAGAAGGAACGCAAACATTTCTTGGTAGATGCACATAAATATTAAATTAAAGCAAAAATATATCATGGAAGGTATATAAGTTACCTCCCCGGTGTTGACGAAGATGCTGTAGAGATAATTTTCGTCCATCCACTGCTGCAAGTCTCCGATCCACAATGACTTGATCTCGTTCGAATCTACACCGGCACCACCCTGCGCAACCGTCTGAGGAACACCGTACTGAGACGGGGGCGGTAGAGGTGGTGGGGTCCAACCAGAGGGCGGTGGAACAGGCTGCTGTTGCTGCTGCATCATCATCCACTGCTGGGGCGGTGGCTGTTGTTGATACTGCTGATCCGTGGGCAACTGCTGAGGGACGACTCCGGCTCCCGGCTGTTGCATCATATAAGCGTAATCGAAATTGAGGAGGGCAGGATCTAGAAATATTGAAAAGCGGAGAGGAAGGGACTGGAGGTATATAATTCCCAATTCCAGACAAGTGAAGCTTAATGAAGATAATGAGATGTTCGGGTAAGGATGGATTTATAGCGTGGGAAGGAAGGACACGGTTTCGGAGGATTGGGCTGGGCTTGATGCAGTAAGGCGTAAAGAGGGTTTTGTTGTAGGCCTTAGCGCAAGTGAAATGGTTGCTTGGATTTCCTGGGTCCCAACGCAACGTGGATTTTGATATGCATAATTTGTGATTTAGAGACCTCAATTTCATCCTTTTATAGCACCGACATAAAAAAAAAAAAAAAATCAACCCTTAGATTTTTGTCAAGTGGGTCCCTTTAATTTTATTAAAAAGAAAATTATTATCTCAATTCTTGAATTTTAACTAATATTATAATTTAATTTATATATTTTAAATGATTTAATCTTTTATTTATATTTTTACCAAAATCACAGATATTCTCATATAATATTGTTATTAGTTTAAATTTAAAAAAGTATAACATTTATTAATTAAAAAAAAATTTATTTAACACCTATGATTTGATTGATATTATAATTTTATTTTTATATTTTAAAAATTAAACGATTTAACTTTTCACTTATGTTTCTTTTCAATTAAAATTACTTGTTATCAAATAAATTAGTTATTTTAGTTCTACAAAAAGAATTCCAAAAAAAATTTAATAAAAACAAAGTTAATAAGAAAAAAATTCTAATAATTTAATCAATTATCAAATTAAAAAACAAAATCTTTCAATTTATATAATATATGAACTAAATTGTAATATTGATAAAAATTTAAATATCAAATAATAATTTATTTTAAAGAATATATTTATTTTTTTATTTAAATTAATGATAATATTAAATAAAAATATCTCTAATATTGATAAAAATATAAATAAGAGATTAAATTATTTAATTTTTAAAATGTAAGATTAAATCATAATACCAATTAAATTTAAAGATAAAATAGTAAATTATCCTTTATTAAATTAAGATATTTAAAAGTAAAATTCAAAATTCTTACAAATTAAGTTATTTAATTTAAGTTTAAAAAAACTTAATATAATTAAAAATATTAAATCGTTATTTTAAAAAATTTGATTTAATAATATGAACTGAATAATTAATAAATTTTTTCCATCGATCATTTGATTAAAAAAAAAAAGGATAATTAAGGAGTGCATTTGGCCTTTGCGCGTGTATTAACTGTGATTAGCCTCATGTATTCAATATCCCTGCATCGAATAGAATAGGTGGACCAGTCACTGTCAGTGGGAAAAATGATAAAGCAAAAACGACAATCATTAGTGTGTTTTTATGTGAGACGAGGACCGGAATTAAAGCTGGCATTCACGCACATTTCTGCTTCAAAAAATGCCTCGTTGACTAAAATGCCTCGTTGACTAAAATGCCCTACATCCAAGCCACTGGTGCGCAAAGAAACAAGGGGTGAATCCGTCATTCAACCTCCATTTGCCACCTAGAGCTAAAACTTACTCCCTGAAAATCCTCAGATTACTTGAAAATGAATCTTCACTTGTCCCTTGATTTGCTAGAGCTATTGAAATTGAGCTAATGGAGCCAAAATTTTTCTTAGCGGTGTTTCTGTTGATTTCTTCAACTGTCTCGGCTGAGTACATCAGACCTCCACCTCGCAAAACCTTGTATTTCCCATGGCGTTCGACGCCTTCTTCTCATCCCCAGCAGGTAGTTTATAATTTAATCGATTGTTTTCTACTTTATTATTCTATTCCTCTATCCAAATTTCACTATAATCACATATTTTTTTAAGTACTGTTACATCGTTTCTTTTATTGTCATACGATCTGGGTTTTGCGTTTTTCTTCTACATTCGGGTTCTGTTTGATTGGTTTTGATGCTTTTGTGTGTATGTGCGTGTTTGTGCTTTTAAATTTTATTAATTTCAATGGTTATTCCCAAACCAGGATTTTGGAACTTGTGTGAGATTTGCATCTTTTGATGAGTTGACTTTGTGCGATAAGGAGTCATCATGTATGGTTCTGATTTTGTTTTGCAGCAATTTTTCATCTGGGATTTCTTTTCCAGTGCCAATAAAATGAGTACTTGTTAGTTTTCTAGCTTCATTCAAATAATTGGTTATATACTGATGAAGCTGTAAGTTTTTTTTATTGTGTTTACATCAATCGTCTTTGCATTTTAATTGGGATTTGATTTAATTGCCTCCAATTTTGGGATCAATTGTTCGTGGAATCTGCTGGAAGGAATTAGGGATGTTTCCTGACATACTTAATTTTTGTTCTTTCTGGTTATGCCACTTGGTTTGAAATGCTTCTGTGTCACAAAAATCTCTACTGCAGGTGCACATCTCTTTGGCTGGAGACAAGCACATTCGAGTGTCATGGGTCACTGATGATAAATCTTGTCTGTCAACTGTTGAATATGGAACTTCACCTGGAAGATACAGTGCTGTGTCTCATGGGGAGAGCACATCTTATAGTTATCTATTTTATAGTTCTGGAAAGATACACCACACTGTCATTGGGCCATTGGAACCCAATACAGTTTACTTCTACCGATGTGGAGGACAAGGTCCTGAATTCCAACTGAAGACTCCTCCAGCTCAGTTGCCAATTACTTTTGCTGTGGCTGGAGATTTAGGCCAAACTGGATGGACTAAATCAACCCTAGACCACATTGATCAATGTCAATATGATGTGCATCTGCTCCCTGGAGACCTTTCATATGCAGATTACATGCAGCACCGCTGGGACACATTTGGAGAATTGGTCCAGCCACTTGCTAGTTCAAGGCCATGGATGGTGACAGAAGGGAACCATGAAGAAGAAAGTATACCAATAATTAAGGATGGATTTCAATCCTATAATTCTAGATGGAAGATGCCCTTTGAGGAGAGTGGTTCAAGTTCAAATCTTTATTATTCTTTTGAAGTTGCAGGGGCCCATGTTATTATGCTTGGTTCCTTTACGGATTATGATGAGTATTCAGAACAATATAACTGGCTCAAGGTTAGTAATATTCTTCTTTCTTTCAATTGTGTTCTATTTTCTTTGCTGCAATAAATTGAAAAATTTTATAATAAAAATAAGTTCAATAAATGAATTAGAAAATCTCATGCATCAAAAGAGATAATTTTTTCTTTGAAATAAGAAATTTTAATATTTTCAATGGGTTTTTTATGTATTGACAAGTGTTGTGGTAACTGTTGACCTTGATTGATTCCTAGTGGTACCTGAGGACATCCAGGAAGAAAGTCATTGACACCTGGGTGGTTGCCTAAACCTGTTGTCTGGATGCATGTGTTCTTATGTGTGTCAGCTAATGTGTAGAGATTTTGAAGTTATCTGAATTCACTTTTGTCCTCCACTCATATTGCCTTTTCATCTATTGTGACTATATGAAAATTTATAGTATTTTGGGAGTGATATCTATGAAAGTTATAAGCCATGAAGAGTGCATATTTAATTTCCATCATGAAGTGCAACCTTTAATCGTTAATCCATGAGATGTTAAGCTGTATTTTCCTGGACATAAAAGTCAGGATGTCTTTTTTTTTTTTTTTTTTTTTTCCCTCGAGTCAAAATTTCATGAAAAATAATATCTCTTTCATATTATTGGATTTCCTTATTTTTCTTGATCTACAGGCTGATCTAACTAAGTTGGACCGGAATAAGACACCTTGGTTACTTGTGCTAGTCCATGTTCCATGGTATAATAGCAACCATGCTCATCAAGGTGAAGGGGATGAGATGATGGCAGTTATAGAGCCATTACTTTATGCTGCTGGTGTGGATATAGTGCTAGCTGGGCATGTGCATGCTTATGAACGCACGGTACGGTACTATACTTTCACTACTAGTTAATTTCACGGGTCTTGGCTTATGTTATCTGGTGGTCTGTTTGACAGAAACGTGTAAATAATGGAAACTTGGATCCATGTGGTGCTGTTCATCTAACCATTGGAGATGGAGGAAACAGAGAAGGTTTAGCCCGCAAGTATGTCCTCACTCTTGACACTGAATTTGCAACTGAATATTAATATGAATGGAATGGAAAATTGTCTGATTACCTTTGAATGTGAATGGAAGATAGCTGAAAATTATGTTTTTTGCTGAATCCCCATGCGGCCATGCCTACCATGCTTTTCAAATGAGTTGATGGGAGATGAGACTGTTTCTTATTCTTACACTGTCGTACTCCAATTCATTGTTTTTTACAAGTGTTTTAAGTTCATTAACTAGCTTTGCTTAATAGCCAGTTAAGTCTCTTAATAAAATACTAGATACACGAAATCAAATGTTAACTGAATAGGATGGTGTAGGCTTGCAATGATCAAACGGATAAATAGACTTCAAAGAAATATGTGGATTGAAGAATCAGAGAGCAACTTAAGCAGTATGCCAATGAGATTTTTGGTGTCACATAATGGAATAGGTTAGACATACGTAAGTTATTGATTGGATGGGTGAGCTATGTTCCTGCAAAATGTTACTCAAGGGTGTAATCATCACCAGTAGATCTGTTTCTCTTTTATCTAATGTATCTTTTCATTGTTAAATAATTTCAACTTTTCCCGACAGATACATAAACCCTCAACCAGAGTGGTCAGTCTTCCGCGAGGCAAGTTTTGGTCATGGAGAGCTCAAATTAGTGAATTCAACTCATGCGTACTGGACCTGGCACAGGAATGATGATGACGAGCCTGTTAGGTCTGATCAAGTTTGGATAACCTCTTTGGTTAGTTCAGGATGCTTAGATGAAAAGAGACAACTAAGGAAGATTCTAATGGGACCTTAGAATGGTTGCATTTCCACTTCTCACGTTGCTAGATTTCAATGAGTGTTGATGCTATGGAGGTCAATGTAAATATTTTACATGGTTATGTCAATCAAATAGTTGATGCTAGAATTGATAGACTGCATGTGTAATATCAATCAAATTCTGGTCTCAGACCCAATGGGTAATCAATCTCTTAACTCTAGTCTGTGCATGCCTGTTATCCTGTCTCCGGTGTACGACTGACTGGAAATAGTCTTAAGTTCAACCATAGCAGCTGTTGTTGTATTGTACAAGCAACTTATGTTTTTTATTGAATGACTGCAACTTATAACTTGTATTATATGAAAAACATTTTGGTCCGTTACGAAAGATGAGTTTCAAATTCGTCAATTTAACATGATTTTCTTGCTCTTAAGGACAGGTAGCCAATGCCATCCGATTCCTTGCTAAATGCTAAGAGCGGAGATAAAGGGATGGGAAGATGCCTATTTTGGGGGAACAAAAACCACCCCGGGCCATCCCAGCCATGCAACGCCAGGGACTTGTTCTGCCCAGCATTAGCAGGCCCCAGTATCTAACCCCTAACGTTATTTACCAGCTAACATCAGAGATGTCCTTTTCGCCGTTTCATGACAAATGCCTCCAAGTATTGTTTATGTGATTATATAGAAAAACTCAAACCATTGCTGCCAAGAGAACAAAATACATCCAATTCAAGTTGGTTGCATTATCACATCAAATATTTTGCTTAGAGAGTTGAGGACTGTTTGCTGATAGGATGTTGCTACTGTACATTAACAATCCTTTGGAAATATCAGACTCCACAGCAGATTTCTGTCCCGTCTTCCTCTCTGATGAAGAATCAATGTCTACCATACGGAAGGCTAAACTCTAATCTCAACTATCTTAATGTCATTAGTGATTGGACGGCAAAAGAATTCATAATATTCATGCGCGTATGCAAACAATCAAGGATATTGAGAGTTTTTTGTAAAATTTTCAACAGGAAAACACAATGTCACCCAACAGGTCAATCCACCAATATCTAAGCACACTTTATCATCCAAGCAGAAAATGTAAATCCCTGCTATGTCAGTCTGTCGAGTATAAGGAAAGGACAGCAAAACTTGAACTCGAATTGTATTCAAGCAACCAAATAACAACTAGGCACCAAAATTAACATCGGGAACCGTAAACACAGTAACATTTCTAAGTCCCAGTTGGCAATCCCAACAGAATTAAGAGGGTGCTTTGTCTCTTTACTGTGTTGGAGAATGGATGCGCACACCTTGTTCTCAAGACCTGAGTTCTTTATCCGAGTGTAGAGGCAGAGACGGGATGGTTTGACCGCATTAGGGCTATGTACGGTTTCTAGGGTCTCCAATCAAAGGGGACTGATCTACTGATTTTGTTTAGTTCTGACTTTTTATTAAGAATTGAACTAAACAATTAATTTTATACATATATTTTTTATATTTTATATTAATTATCTTTAATTTTAAGAGCATATAATTTAATATTATTTTTTATTTTTTAACTTTTAAAAATAATTTTAATCCTAAATACATTAATTAGTATTGTAATTCTTAATTATACGTATGTTTTAGTTAAAAATTATATAATTAAGAAAAAAGTAAAAAATAATATAATATTTTCATTAAGAAATATATTTTTAATATTAATATTATTATTTTAATGTTATTATTATTATTTTTATTGTTATTTTTATATTAGAATTAAAAATGTTTTTTTCTATTTTAAAATGAATATAAAAATTTGAAAATTTTAAAGGTAAAAATATATAAAATTAAAATTAACACTAGAACTGTATCAAAATTGCTTGGAACCATATTGGAACCCTCAAGCATAAAATCAAAGTTTTTAAACCTTGAAAAATTCTATTGGGCATTGTCTTATCCGTCGCCGTTTAGCTACACCGAGGATTCAACAACTACTACCATTACCATGTCGTGCCAGGCACACTCCGGTAATCAATATTGCCACGTGGCACTCATTATATCCTGGTTTGTCCCAAAAACGACGACGTCACCAGTGACAAACTTGTAATTTTAGTATCATCAAAGGGTAAGTAAAAATAAAACAAAAACGAAGCACAGAATTTTGACTCGGGGAGCAGTTGACCGACGGTATTCCACGCGCTACTATGGTACATCTGAGAAAGTTTCATTAACTGGTCATAGCCATAGAAACTATATACGCAGTGGAGGGACTTTTTCTTTGTTTGATCCGGGAAACCCAAGTTTACTTTGAGCAAAGAAAAATGCACGATTTCTGCTTCACGATCCCTTACGGGCTAATTCTGGTGGTAGGAGGACTGGTCGGGTATGTCAAGAAGGGGAGCATGGCATCGTTGGGTGGAGGAGTGGGCACTGGGTTGCTCCTCGTCTTAGCTGGATATTTGAGTCTCAAGGCTTTTGGGAGGCGAAAGAACTCCTATCTTGCTTTTGCAATCGAAACTGGTACTATTAATCTTTTCTTACGTTTTCACTTTTTCTCTATGCGTATTTTTCTTGGTTTAGGGTAAGTCTTCTGGTTTGCTGGCATTGAGTTTCTTGGTTTTAGATCCCAGGTACGACACTTTGCTGGAACTATATGGGTAATTTGTATAGCTTCAGTTTTTGCCGGTTGAAATTTGCTAAGAGTAGCTTTAGGATCTAGGGGCTTACATTGCCTTTTTTTTTTTCACTTCTCTTCTCATGTTGTGCTCACTGTAATTCTTCCTTTAATTTCATATCGAAATCTGTTTTTGTACTGATTCATTTGCTCTGTGAACAGTTTGTGCAGCAGCACTGACATTCGTCATGGGACAGCGTTATGCGCAAACCTCCAAGATTATGCCTGCTGGTATTATTACTGGGATAAGGTAACAGAAATCATACTCTTATGTCCATACAGTTCAGGTCTTCTTTTTAAATACCCACCTCGGTGATTGTCCGCTATCACACTTGAATAGGCATAACATTTCATGCGTTCCAGCATATCTTTGTTTAAGAGTAGGTCTCTGAACTTTGAAAGCAATGGGTTTCTCACTTTATGGAAGACATATTGAGCTAACTCATGACTATGCACTAAAAGATAGACAGTTATTTATTAATATTTTCTTTTTTAGGGGGTGTTGTTGTTGGGGGCGGGGGGGGGCGGGCGGGGGGGTGGTTTGTGTTGTTGGTTTGGTGTGTGGGGGAAGTGTTTGTTAAGGAGTGAGAGTGTTGGCCCGTCATCATTGATAGGCTTAAATCTATTTAGCTTGCAACCTATTTTTGCATCAATATCCACTTTAATAAATGAAAGCCAGTATGTTATGTCCTGGGTGGACAAAATGACTAGAATAGTAATAGTAGACCTCTTGAGTCTTGACGTGGGTTAATTCCACAACAATATCATTACACAGCTTCTGCACAAGGGACTGATAATGTGCTAGGGAAATCTCCTTAAGTGCAAATATCACATCTATCAAACCACAGAATATTAGTCACCAATGAAGCAAAATGAAGGGGAAATCTTTCCTGGCCAGCCAATTTGGCCTTCGCATACCAGATGTGCTACCCAACTTAGATACAGGAATGTTGTGGGTTTTGATAGCCAAACAGATGTAGTTTGCGATGTTCTTTTTGTCAGTTGTCTTAAATAGGGACCAACAACATTAGAAAACCTACGATCTATCATCTTATTATGATATATAGTAACAATTAGATAAGAATTGGTTTTTCTCTGCTAGTTTCGGTCAATGTGCTGGTAACAATTGTTAGATGTTTATCATTGATTTTAAATACCAGTTTGAAGATACTGCTGCTGGCTAGAGCATTTAAAGTTGTAAGAGAAATAGATAAAATTTAGAAATGGACAGCTGGGTAGCGTTAATGAGTAAAATTTGAAGCATAAAACAAACTAGCTCTGGGAGGCTTGCTTTGAGTGGGATGAGACATTGATGTCTTAATTATTGTGATTTTTATTTGCTTGTGAACTTTTCATGACCAAATCTGTTAAAAATGATGGCTCAACTAGATTACTAGAGCACATTATGACAAGTTCAGGTGGCACATTATGACAAGTTCAGGTGGCACATTAACTCATACTGCTTTTCAGTTTCTCTTCTCATGTATGCCACTGCCTAAATTTTCTTGGTTGCGGGCAAACCATATGATTAAAATCTTTGAATACCTTGAAGATTTTTCTCTTTTTATCTGACAGCTATGTAAATAGTTGGTGATTTTCATTGTTGGTAGAAACATTCATTTCAATTTTTATGAGCAGCTTTACACTTAACCTTTGTTGTTTCTTGCAGTGCTCTCATGACTGCGTTCTATGTGTACAAAATTGCAACTGGTGGCAACCACATTCCAGCCAAGGCTGAGTGATGGCATTGAGGGTTTGTATACCACTAATTTGGACATACGTATTGAGATATGGAAACTCTGATGTTTGTATTGGGAGCTTTTAATTCCTTGGACAAATTTGTACCAGCACGTTATGCGTTACTAGTTTCTGTATGAAACAATACATTCCTTGCCATTGAGAGTAAAAGAAATTAGAAACCTGGTTCTCACCTTTGTTGCGGTGTTCTCCACATTATGCTTAATATAGTTCTTTTCTTTTCCTATTTATTTTTTCAAATGACCTGCAAGCAAAAGCCAAATGGAGAATGAAAACCTTTGGGTGAAATATGATATTTTGAAATGTACAGTCCCATTGGTAATGGTAATAGCAGTTCTTTTATTTTCCACGAAAAACTCTTTGATCCTATGCTCCTCTTTCCTTAGAAGTAGGGTATACATGAGCGCCAATAGAAGGGAGAGACTACAAAGGTTATTAGAATTGGATTCTAGATCCCTTCAAGTTGAGTTGAGGCTCAACTCACCTTCTAAAATCACTCTTCTGAGCTGCTACTTGAATCGAGCATTCTGGAAATATTCAGCATAGGAATCTCTAAAAGAATTAATATGTTACTATGAGAAAATTCTGTACTCTTCTCATGAGGAACCAGCGAAAGCTAGCGCCACCTCCAGTCTGTAGCTGGACCCAGGAAACGACAAACTACGGCAAAATGGTATCTTGTCTGGAAATACCACAAACATTTCCACCCATCTTTATTTATACAGAATTGTAGAATGCTGAACATACGTCTCACTTCTTTAACTATTTTTTTTTTACCTTCTCCTGTTTTTGTCATCTGGTTGATGGTTGGTACATTTTGAAGCCAAGGAAGAGATTCCAACTTGAAAACCAACAAATTATTGATTTCTCCGTTGTAATCTCACTTGCTGTCTTATAATGTATACTACATAAGCATAGCTTCATCTGCCACACACACATACTAAGAGGCCCAAGAAACTTAAAAAAGGATGAATACCCTTCTCTCTGTCTTTGTTTTCCTTGTTCCCATCTTCCTTCTCCTTACCAAAAGGATAAGTTCATCAAAGAAACTCCCTCCAGGTTCACTAGGAATTCCCATAATAGGCCAAAGCCTTAGCCTTCTCCAAAACATGAGAGGCAATACTGCAGAAAAATGGCTTGAGAAAAGGATACAAAAATATTGGTCCCATATCAAAGATGTGTCTTTTTGGCAAGCCAACTGTTTTCTTATATGGGCAGGCTGCAAACAAGTTTGCGTTCGCCAGCGATAGCAGCATTCTGGCCAACAGTCAAACAGAATCTGTTAAGACTATATTGGGTGATAGGTGCTTGCTGGAATTGAGTGGCTGAGATCATAAGCGTGTCAGGGATGCTCTTATGTCCTTTTTGAAGCCTGAATCGCTGAAGCAGTATGTGGGCAAAATGGATCTGGAAGTTAGGTTGCATATTGATGAGTACTGGCAATGCAAGAAGGAGGTCACTGTAAGTTAATTAATCACATGATTATGTAGCTGATAGCTGCACAATCTTATTTTTACATTGCTTGAGGCTATTTCTATGATTTGCATATTTGATCTATAGCTTATTATGGAGCAACCGTAATGAATTGACCTATTAAAAGCAAAATTAAAAAATCAAGTGATTTTAATGATAGAATATCAGTAACTATGAAGAAATCAGTGATAAAGTTCAATAAGCACGGATAAAATTAAACCAAGATAAATTATATCCTTGATGAAGACAGCTCAAATAAATTTTCTTTTCTTGCATTGCTGATAGGTCTTACCCTTGATGAAGACACTCACATTCAATATAATCTGCACTCTTCTATTTGGAATTGAAAGAGGAGCTAGAAGAGATAAGCTTGTGGATTTGTTCCAAGAGATGATAGCAGGAATGTGGTCAATCCCAATTAACTTGCCCTTCACTCGCTACACCCGCAGCATCCACTCAAGCAAGAGTGTTCGGAACATGCTGAAGGATCTTATAGGTGAAAAGGGGAAGGAACTCCAGGAAATGGGTTCTAATCCTCACCAAGATCTCATCACTTGCATGCTTAGCAGTCGCAATCCGAACGATGTTGAAGAAATAAGCGAGGAGGAGATTGTGGACAATAGTATGCTTGTTATGACTGCTGGACATGACACTTCAGCGGTTGTGCTCACTTTCTTGATAAGGCTTTTAGCTAAGATCCTTCTGTTTACAACGCTGTTCTTCAACGTATGTGTCTGAAATATACATTTTGTTGCTCGTCCTGGTTTGAACTCGGTTCCATTTAGTAACAGGAAAACAATAAGTATCGCTTTGCGATATTGGGTTGCAGAACAAGAAGAGATAGCTAAGGGCAAGCACAGGGGAGAGTCTTTAATCTGGGAAGACATTACCAAGATGAAGTACACTTGGAGAGTTGCAATGGAGACAATGAGAATGTTCCCTCCTATCTTTGGTGGCTTTAGTCAAGCTGTAAAGGATATAGAGAATGATGGATACATTATTCCTAAATTGTGGCAAGTAAGTGAAACCCTCATTTCTGTTGCATTTTTAAGTACTTTTTTGAAGATCAACTGGAAACATAAAACTGATAACCCTCGCTATCTATGATTCAGATATTCTGGGTTACGAGCATGACTCAAATGGACGATGGCATATTCCGGGAGCCTCAGAAGTTTGATCCAGCCAGATTTGAGAATCCATCTTCAATTCCACCCTACTGCTACATTCCATTTGGAGGGGGACCTCGCATATGTCCAGGATCCGAGTTTGCAAAGATTGAAACCCTTGTTACAATCCACTATCTGGTCACTCAATTTACATGGAAGTTGTCTTCTGATGACTGCTTCAGTAGGGATCCAATGCCAGCTTCAACTAAAGGATTGCCCATCCAAATCGCACCAAAGAAACAAATGTTTTAAAGTATCTTGAGCCTCCTGATACAAAGTTGACTTTTGCAAGCTAAATAGGAATGCATTTTATGATAAATCGAATTATCGAACCAAAATAAATTGATTCTGTTCATTTCAATCCATCGTTTTCTTAACATTTCAACAACCAAATAGAAATAATAATAAATTTTAATAGTCGTTGGTGAACTTATCCGATTGTAATTTTATAATTTCTTTTAATTTTTAAATTTTTCATAATAAAATTATTATAACTTTTAATTTAACACAATAAAATCCTTATAACTTTTAATTATCGATTTCTTAGTAAATATTAACATGAATAAATCTAAATCCAACACGACGTTTAGTTAGTATTTAGAAATAAATAAATTTCTCTTTCCTCTCTCATGATATAAATGTATGATGAAATTTTTAAATTTTAAATTGTCTATTAAGCAATATAATTCTTTTTAATTTTTTTTAAAATTTTGTTAGTATATTTATTTTTTTATTATAAATAATATAATTTAAAAAAAATAAAGACGAATTAACAATATTTTCTTTTTTTTAATAATATACTATTTATAATGAAAAATATAAAAAACTAAATATGCTAACAAAATTAAAAAAATATATATTAATTAATAGACAAATTAAGATTAAAGTTTCTAGGCATGATGTATCTATATTAGATGAAATTTATATAATTGTATTTCAGTAATAAAAAATTATAGGATAATACTATTATAAATGACAAAATCGAAAGATAATAGTGCTAAAAATGACAAAGTTAAAAGGGCAACGATATTACAACTAGTAAAATTAATAGATAATCTCATTACACGTGGCATAAGAAAGAAGAGAAATGTTAATTAAGTATTATGTTGGATTTGTCAATATTAAACATTTTATTAAAAAATATTGATATAAAAATAAAAAAAATTTTACAATGCAAAATTTAAAAATTAAAAGGGTTCTATCATAGAAAGTAATTTATTGTTCCAGACTCAAGATCTATGAACAATGTCAAGGGAACAAATTCAATCCAACATCTTGAGCACAAAAAATCTCAACAAAATAAAAAAAAAAAAGGAAATTAAATTGAGATTAATTAAAATTAAATACGTACATTCTGAGTCGATCTTAAGAAGGTAAACATGAATAACAATCAAACACCAAATAGATAGAGCAAAAGCAACGAGAATAGGAACAACAAACCCAATATGAACAAGAACAAATCAACAAATCTAAGTACCCACCAAACGTACTTTGCTCAACCCTAAATAAATATCAACAACTGCAAAAGTAAAACGAAAATCCAAATTAAATTAGTTCAATTCAATTATAAATGAACTTTGCTCAACCCTACATAAAACGGTCTAACATTCTGTGCACAGCAATTCATGTTCTCACAACTCTCTAAACCATACATTTAATAGCTAATGCTCTAAAATTTTACAGCATCATTGCCATATCTACAACCGACATGCTAAACTCTCCTTTGGGCAGCTTCCAGATGTTGTATCAAGAGACAGTGCATTGCATGAACCTCCAATGACGTCATCCGTTGTATAATAACTTAGAGAAATTAAAGTTGTTTAGCAATTTTGTGGCCTAGAGTATTTTGGGGGAAGTGATGGACATCTTTCATTCATATGGGGATAAGGATCCATAGTGTTGTATCCTGGTAGCTCCATTCGATACTTGCCACGAATCTGACAAAAGGGGAGCTTCACATTGTCTCCATCATTGCACCACTTCGGTAAGCGACTTGAGTTGTTTTCAAAAAACCTGAGTGTGTAGGCATCTTTAATCTGCATTTTCATCAATGGAACAGATTTAACATGTACACCTTGTCAACTGCTTTGAAGGAACTCGGATATCAAATTATTAGAAAACAGTCACATTTTCAACGAACACAAACATAGCTGCTGAAAATTTTAAAAGATTTCTCAAACTAGTGATTAGTTTACTCCAATTCAAATTGATAAGAAGAAGGTAAACGTTCAGCCATCCAGCTAATAAGATCTAAAGAGCAAAGAAATAGAGAACTCTTAACAATTCAAACATTATCTTTCCATAATTTTACTCCACAAACAAATTGTAAATTTAGCACACCACCTAAGCTGAAGGAAAAATCAGAAACCAGATTCAATCTATTCCAACGAAGAAATAAAAATAATAACATATGCTTCTTATGTTGTCCCCTTCATAGGTAATAAAATTAATCCGAAGCACCAAACTGGAACTTAATGCATGCAAGTAAGTATCACATTCATTTATGGACTAAAGAAATTCAACCAAAAAAAAAATATGTATATATATCTTTACTCAGGTCAAACAAATATCTTATCATTCTTGAAAAACTAACCGTAAACTCAGTCACTTGTATAAAACTAGCAATTGGATCAAATAGTCCAGCTTCCTTGTACATTTCCAGAATGAAAGCAATGCAGGAGGTTGAATACCCATCAGTGTATAGCCAATCATCCTGTTCAGGAATTGTCAACAGTTCACCAAAGGATGATCCACGCTTTTCAGTCTCTACTAAGATATCAGGAAGATCAAGACCCTGCATGAAGCACAAAAACTAAATCAGTTGTTGAAAAAATTAGTAATGATGCATCACAATTAACATTACATGATGACATATAACTAGCATTATGACTTTAAAAAAAATATATTATTAAAAAAAAAAACTACACAAGCATTCGCACTTGACCAACTGATCCAACATTTAGAACTTAAGGATCATCCAGTAATCCAATCATTTGACTTCCCCAAATATGTGGTTTGGTGGTAAAGAATAAATGCAAATCATATGGATATGGCAGAAGACATACTGGCTAAGACCCATGAACTGTCAGTTGACAGAATTTTCATGGGGTATTTCAATATGCAACTCATTAGCACATTGTCAATTATCCAGAAAAGCATCAGATACGGATTTTTTTTTTTTTAATCATCTTCTCCATACGACGAAAAACAAAATCCACTGCAACTGACAATCAATACAAAAGTTGTTTCTATCAAGCCAGATAGAAGAGGAAAAAATGGTAGAGCAAATTGTTAAAATACCTCTGTTCCGAGTCGCTTGTTCAAGGCTTCATTCCACATGTTGGCAGCATAAGCAGGTTGTATTTGGTTCCATACTGTCATAACAGATGCAACCTGCAGGGCCACAGCCAATTTTAAACACCTATGAATACTGAAAACCTCTAAAATTCCATACAAGAAGTGCACTGAAACAAATTCCATACAAGAAGTGCACTGAAACAAGTTATCTGAACTTTTAGAAATTTAGGCTCTTTTTGTTTGTGGGAAACATTTTCCCCAATGTCTGGCATAGGCAAGTTCAGGAAACTTGATTAATAGAAAATGTTTTGTTGGTCAAAGGGAAACTAAGGCCTTGTTTAGTTATGGAAACCAAACCTTGTTTTCCAGAAAATTATTCCAAAAAAACTGACATTATTATAATAAAAAGTTATTAGATTGTGAAACATTTACATATTTATACCTTAAATATTTAATTTTTAATAACATAGTACTTCAATCAATAAAGTCTAATAAAATGAAAGAATAATGGTGAAAGAATCACACAAAAAACATGTTATTCTAGTTTCTCAAAATTTCACTTGGAAAATGGAAAATTAGAAAAACTAGGAAATAGAGAAGAAAATTAGAAAATTGAAAACGGAAAACATTTCCCACAAATAAACAAGACCTAAGCCTTTTCCAATAGAATGGCTTCTCGCTTTCAGAACAAAGTGAATTTCAGAACAAAAATTCATTTCCAGATGTTCATAAACTTGTATAAATGAAAGAAACCTATAAGAAAACCGCATGGGTACAAACCATTAGTTTACCAAAGACCACCAATTATCTCTGGCTGTCACTAGGCACCAGCGATCATAAGTGGCAACCAAAATTACCCTTTTATGTAATTTTCTTCACATTCAATTATAAATAGACAAATACAAGGTTCTTATAAATCCAAACATTTTTCATAGCCTTAATTATTTGAAGACAATAAATATTTTATAATGTACTCGAAAAAAATTTTCCAACAGATTTTGAGCATTGCAAACAAGCAATAACAAATAAGTCATTGTCTCAGAAAATATTTTCCACTGTACACAAGCTACTTTCCACAAAACAAATTCAGGCTTAGTTAAGTTTCTTTTGACTGGTAGCACTAATTAAATCTCACAAATTGGCATTTCACCATATTTAAGTCCTTTTTTTTCACAGAATATTTATGTATGTATAAACATTTAGACTACCTTTCAGCATACATTTTTATCATCTAAGAATAAGATTCAAGTATATCATAGCAACACAATCCAGATCATCGCTAAACATTACCAAACAGAGAACTGGACCAAAGTTCTGCACTGACCCACCAAATTATACAAATGATGTGGTACAATTACAACATCACAAAGACAAACAAAAAGAAAGAAGAAAGCATCATAGCATCAACAAAATAGAAACTCAACCAGAAAACAGTATATTCAAATAAGATCATTTCAATACCAGGTGTGCATCCAAGGGGGGTGGATAGTTCCCATCTATGGTGTCTATCCAGCTAAATATCATGTTATGGTATCCATAAGGTTTGCCATTCATGCTCAATGCATACTCCCATGCAGCAGTTTCATTAAACTTGGCCCGCACATCAGGATGCAGAGGAAGCAGTGTAATATGTGGATTAGAGTCATCCTTAGTCAGCTCAAATTCCCACCATTCATCCCACGGTAACACAGCAATAATATCTTCCCCCTACAACAACAGAGTGAAGTAACATTTATGGCAATCATAATTAACAAAAACAAATTCAAAGGGCAAAAATTCAGTCAGTCAATGGCAGTTATATAAATTAAAAAACAAAATCTCTTGATGGAAGCAGTAGCTGCTTTGTTAGAAGTGTTCTTTTTTATAGGACTACTAAAAGGCTTCTTTTTGCTGCCTCACTTGGATGAAAATGTGAGTTTGAATAGGGTAAGGAAGGTCAGTGATGTAGAACCACAAAGAATTCTCAAAGGCAATGAAACAAAATTCTCTAAATTTCGATTGACTTTCAATCATCAATAACAATAAGCAGTCCACGAAAACAAAAGCAAAATTTGTTCTCTGGCTAAATTTGCTAAGACACAGGCAATACGGATCCCATGGGGCTTTGACACAAATTGATGTAAAACCACAAACAAACACTCGAAGGAAACAAAACAAAATTCTCTAAATTAGGATTAATTTCCAATTGTCAGTTACAATAAGCTCTACTAAGATACCTAAATGATATAAGTATTTATAGTATCCCAAACAAGAAAATATGAAACTAATACTAATTAGGAACACTACATCAACTCAAACTCCTAAATAAGTAAAATACTACTTAACTCAACTAAACTTTTATCCCAAAAATTTGGGGTCGGCTATATGGATTCTCTTTCTCCACTCTAAACGATTTTGGGTTAAATCATCTGAAATGTGTAATGCTTCTAGGTCATGTTGTGCTACTCTCCTCCAGGTCAGTTTAGGTCTACCCCTTCTTTTCTTTCTATCACCTAACTTAAGGTGCTCTACTTGTCTAACTGGAGCCTCCATATGTCTATGCTTCACATGACCAAACCACCTCAATCTCCCTTCTTTTAATTTATCTTCAATTGGCACAACTCCTACCTTTTCTCTAATACTCTCGTCACGGACTTTATCTAGTCTAGTATGGTCACTCATCCACCTTAACATTCTCATCTCCGCAACTCTTATCTTAGACATATATGACTCATTCAGTGCCCAACACTCACTACCATATAACATGGCCGGTCGTATGGCTGTACGGTAAAATTTTCCTTTCAACTTATTGGGAATCTTGCGATCACATAAAACTCCCGTGGCACGTCTCCACTTCAACCATCCGGCTTTAATCCTATGAATAACATCCTCCTCACATCCCCCATCTACTTGAAGGACTGAGTCGAGATATTTAAAGTGATTACTTTGAGATAGTACCACTTCATCCAAACTAATTCCTTCCCTATCACCAATTCCGCCTTAACTGAACTTGCAATGCATGTATTCTGTCTTCGTTCTACTTAACTTAAAGCCCTTTGACTCTAGAGTACTTCTCCAAAGTTCTAACTTTCTATTGACTCATTCTCGCGTCTCATCTATCATAAATATATCATCCGTAAACATCATGCACTAAGGGATACTCTATTGTATATATTTCGTCAATTCATATAAAACTAATGAAAAAAAGGTAAGGGCTTACAGTTGAACCTTGGTGTAATTCAACTGAGATAGGAAAATCTCTTGTGTCCCCTCCCACTGTTCGCACAATAGTAGTTGCTCCTTCATACATATCTTTCAATACTTGTATGTACTTAATAGATACCCTCTTTTTTCTAACACTCTCCATAAGACATCTCTTGGAACAATATCATGAGCCTTCTCCAAATCGATAAAAACCATGTGTAGATCTTTGTTCACATCTCTATATTTCTCCATCAAACTTCTAATGAGAAAAATCGCTTTCATAGTTAAACGACCGAGCATGAAGCCAAATTGATTGGAAAGGATAGAAGTGTCATGACGTAGTCGATGTTCCACAACTCTCTCCCATAGCTTCATTGTATGGCTCATGAGTTTAATTCCTCTATAGTTTGAACAACTCTGTATATCTCCCTTATTTTTAAAAATGAGTATTAAAATACTCATCCTCCATTCATCAGGCATTTTTTTTGAATTTAGAATCTTATTAAACAATTTAGTTAACCATGCCACTCCCATATCTCCCAAACATTTCCATACTTCAATTGGCATTCCATCGGGTCCACAGGCTTTACTTACTTTCATTCTCTTAAGTGCTTCCTTTAATTCTAAAGATCTAATCTTTCTAGTATAATTCACATTCTTTTCTATTGCTTTGTAGTCTATATTCACGCTATTATCATTTTGACTACTACTACTTAATTAAATTTCCCAAATTTCTTCCTAAAATGTATAGACCTGGAATCTCCAGTAGCAGGTCCAGCATCAATCAGCCAAAGAGAGGGAGTAAGTATAAAGAACTACATTAACAGATGAATTTAATTTCCCGTGTAGAGAAAATCTGAAAGACAGGTATCATTACAGACAGAGCTGTCAAGGTTTTTTCTGAGACCACCAAATGCATGGCCTTAATTCACCTGGAATGTCTTGGCATTATGATTGGAAGCAATCCAACAGATCTGGCAGCAGCATACCCCCTACATAAACTATAGGAAGAAATGCATGTATATTTAAACCAAAGAGAATTTAAATTTTCCATTAAGGTTGACGATTTTGAGGTATCATCAGTAAAAATTTCAATTTATTGAAACAATACATTGTAACATATCTGAGCAATCTGTAACACTAACAGTTACCTGTTCATTTTCATGTCCTGATTCACCAACCCACAATTTTCCTTCAGAGTCCCTTAAGCAAACAGCAGTATGACCTGCATAAGCTCCACTAACCCACTTTTCCAAAGTCTCAAAACCACCCCACCTCCCACGAATTTTTGATATTGCAAGCAAATCTCCCGAGTGAATATCATCAGCACTGACATTGGTAACCCAGGGCTTTGGACGCTGTTCAAAGGTAGCCCCCATGCGCTTCTCAAGGAATCCAATATTGGAATTCTCTCCCCATCCAGTATTTGTAAATAGTGGAAAGACATCCCACAGTGCTTGAAGAGTTCCCAGCATCCCTGCTTGCATGAGGAAAATTGAAATTCCCTTGTTTTTCACCTGATTTCATTGAAAATAATACCAAATCTATAAATCAAATCTGGCATCAAATTAACTAGAAAATGCAGGAAGTCTTGAGTGACAAGAAATGGGAACTTACGTATTCATACTCAGCTTTCCCTTCCCACTCTTTAAAATCAAATGTATGCTCCCGAGAAAGAAAATAATAATCCCATGTAACGTGGTATGGAGTTACAAAGACATAAAGATCCATACATGTCCAGCTATGAGCCTTGCTAACCTGAACATTCACACAACTTTCAGGTCATTAAGCCCCAATAACTATAAGCACCAATCTTTTACAAGAGAAAATTTTGGAGAGGCAGGAGGGGGAAAAAAGAAAGAAAAGGAAGCCAAAGTCCATAACACAATAAAAGAAGCTAATGAATAATAGTATAGCTAAACCAAACAAATGATGCTTTTAAATGGTTGATGAAGTCAATGGCTGAATGAAGAAGCTTCTACCCAAAGCAGAAATAAAAATTCCTAAGTAGACTCAATCACAGTCACAGACCAATGAATTTCTCAACTGACAAAGACCCAAAGACCCCTCAAAGCCCATGAAAAAAAAATCAAATAAGAGAAACCGGAAACCTAAGCAAAGAACCAAACTCCTAAAGAAACCATCTATGGAAAAATTCAACTCCAGTGGCAATGTTCAATAACCCAATACCGCCATTCAAACTAATTGAAACCAAATAAAGAATCTTTTTTTTTTCAATTATTCTTTGTCCTTTACAATTCTCAAGCATAAGACCGACACATATCATTCAGATATGCATGAGTACGTAGCAACTAAAATCCCAAGCTTGAATTGCCATTCTAGGATACAAAAGTTCCATTCGCAACAGCTCAACCCAAAATCCATTACCTTACACATCTAATGCAGGTTTACATTGGCATAAATTCAATAGAAATTCATCAAACATTTAGGAGGATCAACTAAAAATAAACCAAAAGAACAAAATACAACTACATTTGCATAAATCACTGACCTCCAAAAATAAAAAAATAAAAAGATAATGCGCAAAAGCTCAATTCAGGAACTTCCATCCTATTATTCAAGGCTAAAAGATAATGCATATTGCAAAGCTTCAAGTTTCCACCAAACAAATTCGTTTTGAACTAGAAAATCAAAACATACCTCCAATAATATAAGGATTCATTTGGATATGTGAGTATTTGAAATGATTGAATTTGTGTTTTAGGGAAAAATTATAGAACATCAGCGCAATATCAAGTTCAAATAACAATTAATTTCAAATCCCGCATCTATCTAAATGGAACCTATGATACTTTCTTTAGAACCCATCAATAGAAAACTTAAAGAGATTTCATCAAAAGCAACTAACAACAAGCAAACCAACAACATTAATTCACCGAACAACTCATTTTACAGCCCTAACAGGCACTAGAGGAGCTCGATTAAGCATTGGACCTCAAATAAGCAATACCCAGATACCAAATCCTCCAAATTTGAGGAAACCCACCAAAACCAGACAAAGCTATGACAACTAAAAGCCACAGTTAACTTCTTTATACACCATGATAAGAAGCTTAAATTCAGCATTGATGTTCAAACATGCAAATACCAATGTATCTACTCAATCAAATTTCTATACCCAAGTACATCCAAACAAAATAATCCAAGTTCTACCTTGATATGAAGTGTTCCACCACCAAATTCACTGCCAGTCTTATTGTGGAACTCCATCCAAGCCTCGTTCTCGTAGAAACAGGCACCCTTCCACTCGACGGTTCCATTTGGAGACGAGGCAGCTCCCACAAACGTTGGCAAAAGGTCAACGGCACTGTTGAGATAATTGAGAATTGGCCACGAGACTTGCCTCGGCAACAAGGGTAGAAGATCCTGCGGGTGAAATGGCACTTGCACGGCTTGTGCGGCAAAAAAGTAGAGAAAAAAGGAAACACTGAGAATCGTTAGCGAGGAAGATGGAGCCATGATTTTGGGAGGGAAAGAAGGATAAATGAATGTCTTCTACAGAGAAAATAGAGTGAGAGATGGCGAGTAAAAAGTTAAAATTCCATCGTCTCTAGTTGGCTGTCCCTTTCTTGCTCTTGATTCTGCACTCAGAAAACGAGAAGAAATCATTTGTCTTCAACCTTCTATTAATTACTTTTTTTTTTTAAAAATAAAAGTCTATCAATAAAATAGATGTTTATAATAAAAATATATTAATATTTTTAATTTTTAAAATCACGTAAATACTAAAAATTACACAATTTTTTAAATAAAACTATTTATTTATAATCTTTTAAAATCGATAAAATTAATTAATAATAATTTAAAATTAACGGAATTTTTTATAAAAAAAATATAAAAATAAAATTCATAAAAAGAGAAGATAAATATATAAAAAAATATATTTTATGTAAAGAAAGAAAAATAAAAATAAAAATTCCATAAAAAATAAAAATAATAATAATAATAGATCTAAAAAGAAATAAACTAAATTTGAAATTAGAAAGCATTTCGTTCATAATTTTTTGACACTTGATAATTACTAAATTTAGATAATTACCAAATTAGTTTTCCTTAAGCAAGTTTTTCCAAAAATATCTTTTTAAAATACTTATGAAGAAATTAGTTTTCAAGTGTTTTTTTTTTTAATTATAATTTTGATTCTTTGTGCTTTCTTAAGATTTAAGAATAATTTATTTAAGAAATTTGTGATTATAATTTTCCTTTTTTCATTATTTATATTTTCACATTATACGTTATATCATTATATTAATTTCATCTCCGATCCTATTTATATGAAACCATTTATAATTTGCTTTCTAAGATTGAAACATAATCAACCAATTGATTGGTTTATCAGATTTTCTTGGAGAAAAAAAAATTTTGGATTTGGCCGACGTAAACCAATGATTGAGAGAAGGCATCTTGTAGATGCTCGAGGACTTGAATATTCTCAGCTGCCATGCCATTATAGTCGCTTGTCAAACACTATAATCTTTTCTGGCTCTACGTGCTACAAAATTTTCGATCGTTAGAAGTTTCAAGATAAGACCAGCTATGGAGAAGAGATCATGATCACAGCCGTAGAACTTTAGCATTGCTATCTCTATCCTTGCTCATAGCCATCACCCATTCACCCCATATCCGCTTGCAGAGAAACCACGACCAATTCACTGGCTCACAATTGTACCCAATGGAGTGGACCACGAGACCCATTTGTACGGTTCAATTTCATATCTAACGTTGGAAATTTGTCATGCGACCTTCGCTAGGAGGCACTAGCGAATTCTATTATTCCACGCACACTATACTAACGCCACAACACGAATTCTTTTAAATCTCTTCACAGGACTTCCTACTTCATTTACTGCCACAATTTCTTCTTTTGAGCTCATATATATTGCCTCTTCAAACCAACCGGCATTGATTTCTCTTTAGGCATTCTCAATGTCTATCCTACCCCAACACAAGTGCCTTACGAGGTCCCCAACCCATGTTCCAAACTATCACCACTTATGCCTCCGCAGACTTGTGATATGCTCAGCCACCACCACCAAATCTAAGACCAAGCCAGCCCAGTTAGTTACTGAACCTAGGCTTGTGAACCCACCAACGTCAGTCACACCCATCGCCCCTCCTGTGCTCAATGACCGTAGCTTGCAATCAACGTGGTCTCACCGTATATGGGTGGCAACTGGGTGCACTACTGTGCTTATTTCCCTAGCTAAGGCCATTGTGGCTGCAGCTGATTCCCATATATGGCTCCAACCCATTTTAGCAGGCTATATTGGGTACATTTTAGCTGACCTTGGCTCTGGGGTGTACCACTGGGGAATTGATAACTTTGGTGATGCATCAACACCCATTTTTGGTGCTCAGATTGAAGCATTTCAAGGCCACCACAAGTGGCCATGGACAATCACTAGGCGTCAATTTGCCAACAACTTACATGCTCTAGCAAGGGCAGTAACTTTCTGTGTTTTGCCTATAGATCTTGCTTTTAATGATCCTACAATCCATGCCTTTGTTAGCGTATGCTCTGGCTGTATAATGTTCAGCCAGCAGTTTCATGCTTGGGCTCATGGAACTAAGAGCAAGTTGCCGCCATTAGTGGTGGCAATGCAGGATGTTGGATTGCTGGTGTCACGTGCTCAACATGCTGCTCATCATCGGCCACCTTATAACAACAATTATTGCATAGTGAGTGGTGTTTGGAATGAATTTTTGGATCAGCAGAAGGTTTTTGAAGCACTAGAGATGATCTTGTATTTTCAGCTTGGGGTGAGACCTAGGTCTTGGAGTGAGCCTACTTCTGATTGGACCGAAGAGGTTGAAGCCCCTTCTCAAGTTACAGTACAGTGATTCTTTTTCTTATTTCCTTTCTTTTTTTCAGTTAACGGGTTGAATTAATGGATTTATTCACAGTTTTATATGATTCAGCAATCTACTAAGTGAATAAATATGGTCAATTCTGTTTAATTCCTATTACAGAAGGCACTAGCTCTAACAAAGACAACTGGTTCTGCCAGATAAAATAAAATAAAATAAAATAAAAGGAACAAATTTTCCCATTTAATCTATTTAATTTCCATGATTGGAGTCATTTTCCAATTCTATTTGATTTGCAAGTCTCACATTTACAAGCACGCACACATTGAATAATTTTTTGCATCACAGTGATCCATTTGGTGATTTAACTTGCGTGTTGCCCTCCCAAGGAAAAAGAAAAACAGACCAAATGAATTGCTCTTACTCAACAACCAGGGGAAAGAAAGGAGTAAAAGGAAAATCAAAGTGTAAATAATTCAAAATGAATGAGCGTTTAACAATCCAATTAGAGTGAATATGCTCATGCAACAATTGTAAGATCTTGCAAACGCTCTTATTGAATTAGAACCCTATTGAAAGTTTGTCAATGAGAGGCACTTACGCGAGGTTACTCACAGTCATAGTAAACATAAAATTTAGCGATTTGAAACAAAACTAATGGGAATTGATTCTTTTATATTAACAAGAGAATTTTGCAGTTTCAATACATTTTACATTGCTACTTTCACTTCCACCAATGAGAATTTAAAAATAATAATAATAATTATAATTACCTTCCACACCTTATGTTTTGGGTACAAGTAAAATTTTTGTGGATAAGAAATCCACGAGCCCCTCCTGAAAAGGATATGGAAGACACACAGGGAAACCAATAGCGGCGTTTGCCATCCTCGTGGCCATCATCAATCATAGCAAGACCTTCCTGCATCAACCAACAGGGATTTATGAGTCCATGAATCCAATTCTACAGGGAGGAGGAATAGAGATAAAAGGGCAATTTGAAACTGGATAATCAAAGATGGTGAGAAAAAAAACTCACATCTAATAATGTATCAAGAGCATCAGTAGCACCACCAGATGTCCAAGAAAGCCGCCTCTCTACCTCATCAACTGTCACATAGCGTTGTGCCTAAAAAGAATGAGACTAGTGAAATCCAACGTAAATACTTATTCCATTGAGAATGGCTATGCTTTAGGATATGGAACGTAGAAAAGCCTGAGCCAGCTCCAAAATTTCATTATGGTCTCTGTTCAATTCAGTCGGAACAGATCGAACAAGCTTTCTTTTTCCAACAGAAATCACCTCAAAACTGCTACCTAGTATCTGAGAAACTTAGTAGTCAACTAACATGCAATGCCAAAAAAGTAACCAGAGATAAATAATAAAGAAGTTGTATTCAATTTTAGCTATAATGGCACTAATGCATACTCAGAATGAATCTAACAATATCACTTAATAAACTTACAACAACAGCTAAGAGTACCAAGTAATTTACCACGTGTTCATACTTCATATATATATAAATATATATATATATATATATATATATATATATAGAGAGAGAGAGAGAGAGAGAGAGAGAGAGAGAGAGAGAGCAACTAAATTTTCATTTAGTACCTAAAACTAAAATACCATAAAACTCGTCTATCAAACTGGTTTCATTCACATAGCCCCTTGCTATCAATCAAGTCTTTGGAATAGCAAAAATATAGCACAATACGTATGATGCAATTAAGAATTTAGAAAGATGACATAAAACATGTCTCTGCAACCTTATTCATATAAGAACTTCTCCTCCATAAAGCACTTTATTTTAAATCAGTTTCTCAGAAATTGTACAATCATCAGCATGACAAATATTAATAGAAACCTTAATCAAAAACCTTAAGCTTTCTTATAGCACGCAAGCAGTCATCCTCAGAAACAGCTTCACAACCACTTTTTCGTTTCTGACGAAGCAAAGTACAGAGTTCCTGAAGGTTGGTCAAACCTCCATTGTGAGGTCTCGTTGCCAAGCATATCTCAACAATTTGTACCCCTGTCTAGCCAAGTAAATGCAAATCAGTATAAACAATTTACAGCATATTGAAAAACATAGTATTTAATGGCAGAAGATAATTTTAGACATGGGTACATCACAAGAAGTGGAGCAAAACAACAGCCAAGTCATAAACTAACACTGGGGGAACAGAGAAATGCAGCTGTATGAACATGAACAGATTTCCTGACTACCAGAAAAGTGAGATAATAGTTGCTTTTCTGGTAAGGAAAAACATAGATAGAATACACTGGAGAACACTATAATCCATAATTCTTAAGAACCTTTCAGTTTAGAAACTTATGTTTTAAACATGCATTTGAAACATTCCTACAACAAAATATAGAGTTATCAACTACATCTAAAAGAGAATTTTTTTTAATAAGAAAAGCACCATACTTCAAGAAATACTGGGCAAACCAAGTTCGTAATAGAAGTCACCAATCCCTAACAGCTCTGCCCAAAACCCCTTATTCGAGGCCAGTGGATCCACTCCCACTTTAGCACACATCTCGTGAAACTGCGCCCTGAAAGTCGGGTTCTTGCGAATATCATTCTGCACCAACCTTTATCAAATCTCAGTGCCATTCCCACTTCCAATCATGAATTTTGACAAATATATAATCAACGAATAAAAATAATTTCCCAGCAAGGAAACACTGTTAAAAAGGATTGAAATCCAATATCCGCAACATGGGATTCTTTCAATAAGGCTAATATTATGATAATTAATCAATTGGGCAGCGAAACTCTCGCTGTAAGTACTAATGACCTTGTGTTTGCGGGCAAACTCTTCGAGCTGAGAGCGAAATGTGGCGAGCTGTTCTTTCATAAGATCAGTTCTTAACTTTGCTACATTTTCTCCCAGTAATCGATATTGGTCCTTCAATACAATTCCAAAAATGGAAACAAAACAAATTAGCAATAAATAAGATTGGGAAAAAAAAAAATCAAACGAACATCAAATAGACAAAAAAGAAACAAACCCGAGCAGCAGCAGCTGTTTGCAACCCGCCAATTCCAGGCCTCCTTCTCATTCTCCTCCTCTAAAGATCGCCCCCTTTTTATTCTGGGTTTGGATAAAAAATTTTGAATTGTCGTTCTGTTAGCAATTGCGCTTCTGTTTTTTTTTTTTTTACGATACGCAAGGCAGCATGGAAGGCGTAGGCAAGTACCTGCAATATTCTTTAATTTTCTGGATCTCAACACAAACCAAAATCAGAGTGGCGCAGCGGAAGCGTGGTGGGCCCATAACCCACAGGTCCCAGGATCGAAACCTGGCTCTGATAAGAGTGGCTTCTTCAACTGTGCAATTATTTTTATTTTTATTTTTTGCAAAATTATTTATTTTTATTTTATTTTAATAACTTTATTTATTATAAAGGGTAGCGCAGTTTTATTTTCAACATGATCATCAAAATTATTATTAATTTTAATATGGCCACTTAATTTCAATTTGTATTCATAAAGAATTTAATTTTAAATTTAGTTCAATAAAATTATTTATTAAATCCTCGTAAATTTCTATTATTAAAGCATTCAATATTTGCTAATACAACTTAAAGGAGTATTTGGTCTAGCATGCAGCCCCCTTCAACGAAGCATTTGCCATTTCTATCATCTGAAGAGAATGCCCCATTCAGACTATTGCCAAGATTGAAATAAATAAAGGATAGAATCATTGGTAATTTGATCCAACTGTAAAAGATTTTGCATTTCAAATAGAATCAATGAGCAAATTGTAGACAAGGTCTTAAACATTGCATATGTTGCAGCCAACAACCTACACTGAGAAGTGTAAACCTAAGTAGCTATATTTTTTCATTTCAGAATCTACAATTCTACATCTGTGAATTTCAGCAGCTAGTCGGCAGTAAAAAAGAAAATCAGTGAAAAAAAATTGTATTCATTTTTCTGCTTCTAGATAATAGCATTCTGTTTTGAGAATGAATGAATCCCCAACTATGCTGATAGCCCTGTAGCTTCTTTTGGTATCAAAAATAAAAGGGCAACTGGAATGTAAGTGCAGAAGACTTGGATGGCAATGCCCAGTAGTAGGTTATCAAATAAGCCTGATGATAGATTCAAAAATGAAGCCAGTGCAGCACCTGTGAATGATCCCAGCGTTGAACCCAAGTTGTTTATTGACATAAAGAGGGCAAATAGAGTTCCTTCAATTCCTGGAGGGCATAACTGTCCGGACAAAATGAGGAATGGCATGAACCTGCAGGTAAATGCCAAAAGAGCAACAACATGATGGAAATTAGTCATTTTTTGTCAATTGATACTAATGTGGATTTGGGATATGCGTACGCATGCATAAGTTCTTTCTCATGATTCTTTGGTACAAAATATTCAAATTTGCCAAAAAGTATTAACAGAAGAAAATAGGAACTTAGCAAAATATGCACATACTTGAGTTGATTGATTGCATCAGCAAGGGCAGATCCACAAAGGACCATAATCTTATCTGAAATTCCATAGGTAAGACTGATTTGAGACACTAAGACCATATCTAGGGCGCTTATGAAAGACAACCCAATATGAGCTGACCTGCATTACATATGAAAAGCAGGATAAAGCAGAATTAGGCAAACTGAGTTGAAAAAGAAGAGACATCTATTCCAGGAAATACATCTTGCAATGTGAAGTACTTACAACAGAATCTTCCGCAGCTTCAATGTCTTCAGGTAGCGATTGTAAGTGAAGGTCCCAAGCATGAGGCCCAACCATCCAACAACACGTGCAGTCCCCAGAAAGGATGCGTCCAATTTCAAGGACTCAGTCTGGTAATAGAACATGACTGTTGAGAGGTTTGGAACTGTGACATGTGCTAGGAAAAACCAAGTCATTGGTCTGGTCTTCCCAAGACCAAAGTAAAAACAAAAGCAAACATGATCAGAAGAATTAACCAATATGTGGCAGTAAAGTATGCCAAAAAAGAAAGAGGGGAAAAGAACCCTTATAACAACAGGATGACACTCCGGATAGGCACATTTAAACTACATTTATACCTTATATCATATGCATAAAGCTGACCTAATAATTTGACCACCTATTCAACAATGCAGACTATCTGGTCCAATAACCATCATTATTGGCATAATGATGCCAACACAACCATAATCTTAATTAAAGCCCAAAAATGGTTAAACCTTTAAAGAGGGCAAATTAACTTGTGACATTCAAATGTTTGAGAACAATAAATGAGCAACTTAAGATCTGTTAGTAGTTACCTCAAAATGATTGGTTGCCTAAAAGCAACAAACAAACTGTAAGTGGCTGCTCTAAGAGAGTCTAACCATCCCAATGCTAATGAATTGTCCTTCTCAGGGATCTGTGATTTAGTACTAATAGCCGTCCTCTTTATGCTATTCTTTTGGCTCTTCTTTCTTCTCCATGTGCTTGCATTTGACTTCTTAGCTAAGAAACTATCTTCTTCCAAAACAATACCATTCCCATTTACTATATGGGAGCTGCTTACAGAATTAGCAAACTCAGGCAAAATTTTACTGCCCACATAATTCTCCGTAATTAAACCACATGATAATAACTGTATGGCTGGCAGCACTGAAAACAGAAAGAAATTTGTTTCTATCTGTATGTTGGTTAATGCATATCCTCCTAACAAACTGCCACATATTCCACCCAAAGCCATGGATAACCAAGATATCGACTGGAGATCTCCTGCAAATGAGGCCCTGTTTAACGACAACTGCAAGTAAGTCATATTCTTAGAGAAAGTAACTAAACCAGGACAATCAGTAAAATACTCATATGTCAATCAGTAAAATACTCATATGTCAATGTATGCAGCATAGATTGAGGAAAAGAGCATGCCACTGCAACAAAAGCAGTAACACATAATAGAGTTATCTCTTCTCCAGGTGGGTGGAAAGTTGCCACCACAGCGTTACCCAGCCAAACCAATTTTCATAGTTAACAGAATTAAACAACAGTTAAGAGTTACATGCCAATTACCAGATATATTGTCAACAGGCTAAGTATGCACATGGAAATGGAAAAGATATTTAATATGTGCACCATGCACGTACCTCTCAAACCTTACTGCCTCAGCAATCATAGCATCCACCACAACATCTGCCATGGCAGAGCCCAAGTTTTGCACAGTCAAGAAGACTGTGAGGTGCCATCTGGAACTTCTCAAGAATGCATTTAAGCCTAGAATAGGCCACGGCACTAGAGACAGAACAGTTGCAATTACTAGGTATGGTATCCTTTTTCTTCCCTTGATCGGGATACAATCTGACAAAATTCTATAGGCCACATGAAAATTAAGAATCCAATAAATAAAAGTGGAAAATTACTTATAATGAAAAGGATAGATTTCTCAACGCATCATTTCATGATCATGAACAATTAAACATATATGTAGAAAATTACTTATAATGAAAAGGACAGGTTTCTTAATGCATTATTTCATGATCATGAGCAATTAAACATATATGACGATATGCATCAACAAACTTCATATGCGAATTTATTTGTGCTAAAATGATAATGCCATAAATTATTCTGTTGTAAGAATTTTTGGTATATATGTATTTTGAAATGAATCCATTTTGTTTCACATAGCATTTAACAGTTCTAGCATCATGCTAACTTGAAAATCATGACAACAATTTTTAATAATAATCTGTGGTGCTAGAAAAGTTGCAACTTCCGTAATATTGCTATGACAAGCAAGATGGAATTCATTCACTTCCATTACTCATATAAATTCCATACAAGAATAAATTACAATAAAATTGCAATTATAGTTTTAGTTTCATACAAAAGCACAAATGTGGAAACCAGAAGTGCCAAATGTTGTCAACACTGCTGGCTAGTGAGTAAATTAGCAGGGCGCTGCATCATGGAAAACCTTCTACTACATGGATGGATGTGTATATTTGAAGCTACAATGCATGCCTGCGTGAGTGTGGGAAAGAACTATACCCATATAATGGCTTTATGCTCCATGGGAAAAATGCTACTGAAGATACAAATTGGGAGGCTGAAGGTGACAACCTAAGCCTGTCTTTTAGGTGGTAGGAAACAGCAGTCCATACAAAGGATCTGAAACCCTACACTCATATTTTCATGATAAACCAAAGAATGATAAGTTGGAGTTATATTCCAAAAAAAAAAAAAAAAGTTGATGGAGTTGCAACCAAAGATAGGAAATAGAGCAGTTTTGAAACAAGTATCCATGAAATATCATTAGCACAATCCAATATTACACCAAGTTTTATATGATATCAAACCAGAGAGCTGACCATCACAAGAGTAAACGGAAAGAAATTTATTACTAATTTTCAACTTTCAAAGCCAGTCCAAACTACAGCCAAAGGCCTACAACTTAAAAGGGATTGAGTAGAAGGAGGAGAAGCTGGCCCAAGACAAGTCGGCTTCATAACAAAACCAGTCCTGTGGAAGGCAAAAATAGGAAGGCTCGAATCATCCTTAAGAATCATATTCCTGATCATTGACAAAAGAAAAAAGATACGTGGTCTTATTATTTCCAAAGTTCATTAAACTCCTATTTAATATTATTTTTTAAGCATATAAGGCAAGAACTATATTAAATTATTAATTGTTTGAGTTACAAGGTCTCCAACTTGGAATCAGAATACCCTGCAAGTATGAGAAATTAAACTAGGTTATAGCATTAATCAGACATCTATATAGGCATGCCATATAATATTTGGACCATAAAACCAACAGAAAGAGTTTGCATAATTTGATTAATATATTACAAGTACTTATTTTCCTTCATAAAGCAATCGTTTTGTTTCTCAACAAAGCAACCCTTGCTTCCAAAAGCCTGAAAGAACACCTGGAAAGCTAACCAAAGAAGCAAACACACATTAACTAACAGGAATAACATTTTTTCTAGCTGCTTCTAAGCCATTAAGAAAAATGTTAACTTTGATAACAATAGCATAAATTCAAAACTCTAACCAAACAACAACATTTTCAAAATTAATAGAACACAAAAATTTCATAACAATATCACTATCAGCTAGACTTCTAAATCAACGAATTCATCCCAGAAAATTTAAAAATCAGAAAATCCTCAAAGCACAGAAACCATCGACAAATTCATATATCATCACATCCCTGCACTTTCTACATTCGCAAAAAATAAAAATAAAAATAAAAAACTCAGTAAAACCAGAAGATCAATTTGAATCCAACAAATTCATATTTGCAGAACACATAGAGAAAGAAGAAGAAATGATTGAAACCTGAGTGAAGTAAATCAAGCAAATGAGCCATAGAAATGAAACGCCAAAAGCTTTTCCTAGCTGTTTTAGCCATCCTATCATTTTCGAAACAAGAAAATATGAAGAACTCTCCCCTTCTTCTTCTTCTTCTATAAATCAGCAATTTTCCATTTTACTTTCTGTGTGTCGTTCTCTTCTCCCTCCGAAACTCTCTCTGCTTCAACGGTTTATTTCAGGTTTCTTTACTATTTGACATTTTGACTTCGCTGTCCCTGCTGTTTGGGGCGCGCGGGCTAGCGTCATGTACATGCTGCGGCTGGGCTTTTTTGTCATTTGGGAATGCGCAGTTGATGACTGTGAACTTGTCCCCTTGACACGTACTATGAACCTACCAAATCAGACCAAGTCAGCTTCGGGCCCACGGAAATGACAGTCACGAAGGTTATTGTCACGGTTATGATTGAGCTCAATATTTTTACGATGTACTTGATAATTTCTCAAATTCATGAGTACCGTCGCCGATGGCTTTTTATGATCCACAAAACATTTTACCAGGCATTATGCACTTCACTGTTTAATGGCGGGAAGTCCTTGTCGATAATGGTACAATAATTTAACTTTAAATTGATCTAAATGTTTGTGAGCTTGAAAAATCCATTGTTGATATTCTCAACACAAAGTTGGAGCACCTGAAAAATAATTACTCTGACCAGAAATGCAATCTACTATCACTTGAGATCAGTTGACCAAACATATAAGATGTTGAGAATTAAATTGTTTTACATTAAAATAAAATTAAAAATATTTTGATATTTTTAATATAATTAATAATAAATTATATGAAAAGTTGAATTGAAAATAAGTTTATTAAAATATTAAAAATTAAATGAATGAATTTTAAAAATGTTAACTAATATATGGATTTCACTTTTCGATAAAATATATATATATATATATCATTAAATTTCAGAGGCCAAATTATAATTTAGCCATAGTTATTATTATTATTATTTTTTAAAATTTACTCTATAAGAAACCATGCAAAACAAAGCTAAATTTCCCGCTTGAAATGCAATCTAGTATTTTTTTTAAGGACTAACATGCACGTTCACCATCTTGTCGTTTCCCATACGGACCTAACTAACCAAACCTAACCTGACCTCAGTGGCTGAGCCGCAATTAGCTTTAGCTTCTCTCGCATGGCAATTCTCAAATTAAACAGAAAAGCGCTCTGGTTGCTGTATCTACGAAATTAGAAGGTAATCTCGCTATTTGTCTAGCATTGAAAGTCGATTCTCAACGTAAGGGAGAATAATAATAATAATAATAATTAGAAGGTAATCTCGCTATTTGTCTAGCATTGAAAGTCGATTCTCAACGTAAGGGAGAATAATAATAATAATAATAATAATAATAATAATAATAATAATAATAATATGGGGCTTGGTTCCGGTGAGTGTTTTCAAGTTTTGGATGTAATTGTTAAATTATTACTGCTTTAATTACGGGTTCTTAGATTTGCTCGAGTTTCTGCCCTCTACTGCAAATTTTCACGGCAAGATCAAAGTTTTTATCAATCTACCAATCTATTTTTATGCTAATGAGAGTTGTTTTACGTACCCTTTTGCTCACTCTCTTCTGAAATGTTGGCTTGCATTCCTTTGGAAAATGAAATTTATATGTAGAAGTAGTGGACTGATTTCCATTGATGACGATCAAATTCTGAGGGATGCTCTTATACCTGTTCGGTTCATTTTTATTATTTAGGACATCAGCTCGAAATGATTTTTCTTAGAAAGTTGCATTCAATTTGGTTTCTTTCACCTCTTTTTTTTTTTCTTTAATTTTTTTACTTTTTTCTCCCTTTCATCGCTTGCCCTTTGAAATTTATTTTGCATCTCTATGAGGATTGCTTGTTAATTAAAGTGGTGGACTGATCCATAAATGATTAATTTTTTTCTGAGGGATGCCAATGCTTCTTTAAGTTGGACTCGTGACTTTGTTGCTCAAAGTTGAATGTTGTGCTTTTGTGTGTTGTATTTGATTGCTTATTGCCCCCTTATGATCTGTGATTGGAAATGTGTGCTTGCATATTGTTGCATATCTTGCTCTATCCCAATGATGAAGATACTTCAGATGAGCCAAGGCAGGCGTGATTGTATAGTCATAGGTGCTAGCAAACTCAGTGACGTTCTTTCCCTTAAAGTTTCATCCTGTTTCGGTCTATCATGGGGGTTGTAATGAATAAACTGATGACTTGATATAGGTTTGTAATGGTAGATTTTTGCATATTTTAAGTAAATCATTGCAGAGTGTTCTGCAACTACTCAGACTGATGTCATTATGCCATTTGCTGCATACCATATAGTGCACATATCTGCGATTCATGTTAATAAATTTAAAGTAGTGGACTGATCTCTATTGATGATGTAGCAATTCTGAGTGATGTACATTCTTTCTAGGATTATGATGCGCTTAGTAATTTAGTAGTCCTGAAATTAAACTTTTTGTTTCTCATACTGGGCATTGGTGTTCGTAAATTCAAGTTCCTGGGATATGTATGATGTTGCTCGGAGGCTTGCTTGCCTCTCTCTCTCTCTCTCTCTCTCTCTCTCTCTCTCTCTCTCTGTTTGTGGTATATACAGATTGCCATTTGTTCAGAGATTGAAATCAAATGATGATTTTTTATTATAAATTTCTCACGATGCTCATCTGAGACGCTCATGGTGTCCATGCTGATTCAATAATCCAATGCTTCTGATGGTTTGATCTCTGTATTAGAACTGACTTATCCAAAAAGGAACACCAGTGATGATAATTACAGCAAACAAATGCTCTACTTCTTTATGTTGGTTTCATATTCATTTCTCCTTCTTCACTCAGACAAAATTTTTATTATTTTACTGGGCAATGTTAGCCAAAAGTTCTGTATTTATTAATTTATAGGTGCACCTCCGCTTCCATTCACTAGGATAAAGGAAAGGCCTTTTTTTTACTGGCCTAATTAAAGTTATAGTGCAGTAGTAAAATGCTAGGTGATAAACATATGTGGAGAGGTGCTCAAAAGAGTCTTCAGTCAATTTTTTCCCCTTAAAATTTATATCATTTAACGTCGAATGAATGACATTTGGATTCTGAGATTGTTGTTTACAGGCCCTGCTGCTATACAGACCCAGATGATTAAGTATGTGACCATCTTGGGGGAAATGGTAGAGCCGTAGTTGAGATGACTGATAGTCTGGTCTGCTCCCAATCCCAAATGCTATTGCCTATATATCCTATGCAAGGAATATTCTCAATTATATTTTGTCATTGGAAATTAAAGTAATTGGGATTTGTTGATGAAGTGTGTACGTTCTAGCTGATGAGGAAGAGGCTGTTGGGCAACTGACCTATGTTTTCACCATATACAAGATCACCATATTTTCACCATTGCGTAGTGGAGATGGGGTCAGAGTTTGGCTCTCCAGACTGCACCCATGGGTCCCTAACCTCGTCATTGCTGAGGTCTATTGGCAATCATCCTATCAAAATAAATTAGAACATCTTTTGAAGGATCATATGGATGGGTCTCACTCTTCTATAAATAAAAATAAAAATTTTGTATTTAAAAGAATACTAATTTTTTAATACTCTCTCTCTCTATTTTTTTCACCTTGGATTCCAAACCTCTAAAATTTTGAGGTTTCCTTCATGCCAAGCGAGAATGGCAATTCCAAGTTTGACATTATTGTTAATTTAAATATTACTTAAAAGGATTAAAAATAGATGTAAAATTAAATTTAATATATTTTAGTTATTAAAATTTTAAAGTAACTAATTTTTTTTAACTTTTTTAAGTAATAATTGAAATAATGCTTTTCGAAAAGAGGATTTTTTTTTTTTAAATCTCTTAATTTCAACTCCTAAAATTTAATTTTAATTTTGAAAAGAGGTTTTTCTTTTCATTTTTTTTTTATAAAAAAAGAAAGTCTTTATTAGAAAGCCTGGAAAAAAAAATGGGACCAATATGGGCCCATAATTGATTGACCGCATGTTTTCCAAATTTTTAGTTTCCAAAAATGCCCTCAATCGTCTCAATGGACAATTTTGCCTTCCTATAAATTTCCACGGGCCCAATTACACACTTCTCATTTCCTCCTTTCACTTTGTTACTGCTAAAACCCTAGCTGATCTACTGTTCACGGGTAAGCCTATTATCCTTTCTCCTGAATTTCTCATCTACGATTCTGGATTTATAGACATTGGACATCAACCTCTTTCTACTTAATTTTAATTTTTTTCATCTCACGGTCAGGGTAATCTAGTTCTGTTTGTTTTGTTATTGTATATCTGTTTTTGATCTTTAATTTTTTGCTTTTACTTTGCTGGTTAATCTGGTTTATTTTGTTTATTAATGGTATTTCTATTTTTTTGAATTTATTTTAGTATATCGATTTTTCCTTTTTCAATCTGTCTAGTTTTCTTTGTAACAGATGAGATTTGATAGTGAGAACGAAGAAAGCTGAGTCTTTTATCCCTTTGGGTGATAAGAAAAGCTTAACTGTTATTCTTGTTTTGTGTGTGACTAATTTTAGGGGAAAACTTTGCAAGATGTCAGTGTACGAGGAGAATCGTTGTATAAAGGATAATCATCTTAGGTTGCTTGCTTCCAAATTTGAATTGAAACGAAATCTTTTCAAAGCGCTTGTTAGAGATCCTCAGCTTCCAACGGAAATTCGTGAGAAATTCCAATACAAGCTGTCTAAGTTGCCGAGAAACAGTTCTTTTACACGAGTGAGAAATAGGTGTATTTTTACGGGTCGCCCTCGTGCTGTTTATCAGGTCTTTCGAATGTCTCGTATTGTTTTCCGTGAGTTGGCATCCCAAGGTATGTTGAATGGTGTAAAGAAAGCATCTTGGTAACAAATCAATGCGACATTGGAAGGCTCTATAGCTGGTGCTTAAGCAAGGTTCTAATGGACTATTTCCTTATGTTGGAGTTATATGTCTAGTACATGTGGTTTAAAGTTCTTTACTGGAAATTGTTGCGATGCTTTTGAAGTAGAATAATGCGGAAATGTTCTTATATATCTATCAAAGAATTTGAGATCAGTTTGCTCATGATCTTCCAATTATTTTTTCTTATCTGATGAAAATATATATTATTTGTTCGTTGCATTAGCTTTTTCTTTGGTACCTTTGTACATTCTTTGGATTCAATGACTCTTCACTGAATAATCTATGTGATTGATTGTTACATGTGCAATAAAGGTATTGGTATTTATGTTTTTTAGTTTTAGCTAGCAGTTCAATTGGCTAAAAAATGTGTAGCAGTTAGTAGCATTTGCAGTTCACTGCACTTCCTTTGTAGTTCAATTGGACCAAAGATAGCTATATTGGATAATAGTACTTCTAATTTATAATCAGGCTAGATAGAGAAATTCTTTAAAGCCTTTATCACTGTGAGAGAATCATTTTCAAAAATCCACTCTGATGCTAATCTTTTCTTCATAGGCTGTCAGCAGTGTGGAAGGCTGCAAGTAGGTGTAAATGTTTGAGATCATTGTGTATTTGTGTACAAGAGTGAAAGTAATCACTTGTGGGTTACAGACTTGCAGGAAGATATTCTATCGGATTTTATGAGACTGTAGCTATTGTCTGAGGAAATTGGCAAAGTACCTATTTTTAGAATTTAGGTCAAAAACATTTTTCATTGGTTTTGTCAATGGAGATTTAGTGGCCTCGTTGTCTGCAAGACAATGAAAAGGATGAACAGCTCCAAGATCGACTAAATGGATGCTTAATGTTCCCATCGTGTTTATTGTTGAAATTTCTATCAGGAGATGTCAACATTTCTGCAATAGTTACCTTATCTTCTTCAATAGAGAATCTTTGCTTCTGCTCATTTTGTTTTGTGAAGCAACTCAGGCACAGGAGATTTGTTAATTGCCATTATGCAGTCTTCCATGGTCATGCCAGGATGCAAGGGAAGCAGCATCATCGCTGTGTCTGTTCTTATTTCCAAACTTGATTATCGACAATTTGCTGCTTTTTCTTCCTTCTAAAATGAAACATTTCCTGTACAACATACACTCGTATGTCCAACGTTGATGTCCACACATCCAGACATGGAATGTATAATTTCACGTCAACATTATCCATTGGCCTATTTCAAACACCAGGATTTTTGTTGGATTGAAATTGATCGATCAACCCAGCTTCAAAGATCTTGATCGATTCCAAATTAGATTAAAGTAAAAATGCAAATGCAATATATTCATATGAGCTTGAAAAAAATTTCAGCATTCATTCAAATTTATATTTTATTATCACAAAAATTTTCATTAAATGACTACAAATTAATTTTCACTTAATATTGTGAAGCTTAGTACGAACTTTAGTTAGGAACCCAAACAATAGTATCACTATCAAGGAAATGACAAACTGGTGGTCCTGGCTTAACTTTGAGGACTTGGAAGGCAAAGTGCTCTGGATTCCAAGCTGTTGTATTTAAGTGGCAAACAACAATTGCTTTAGCTTTGGAACCGTCACCACCCATCAATGGAACCATATAAACCTGTGTCCATGGTTCTATGGCAATAAAATACAGCATACGGATATATTTCCTTTTGGCACGCTATTTGGTTGTCACCCATCATTTTTACTCCCTTAAAAATTGTATACCCTTTTTCCTTCTTCTCTTGTTCTGCCTCGTTTGAAAGCACTTGAACTTTTTTCCCATACTTTGCGACGACAAAATCAATTAATGATTAATGAAGTAGCACAGTATTTGTGTTCTCCCCTGATGCTTGGTGCCTCACATTCTGCTATTGTGTGTTTCAAGATTTGAGCTTCCTTTGATGTGGGTTCTATTGCAAAATAGTTCAAAATTTCTGGTAACTTGTTGCTGGAAAAGGGTAATGTTTCAGCAATTTTGCGAGGCAAGAAATTTGACCCATTAGTAGATTTTGTGAACGTAAGTTTCATCTTTTTGTCAGGATGTAGACCATCTTGTAAGAAGTATATAGTAGTTGTGTTGAATATTTCTTTTTGCTCGAATTTTTTGTTTTCTTCCCAATGCCCAACTCCATATGTTGCCCTGCGTCCACTATTGGTCCCAGGCTCAGCAACAACATCTACTTCTGAAAAAGCACTTCTGTTTCCTGCGTCTATATTTGCAAATAAGCAGGAAGAGAATGCTTTAGACAAAAATCACTTATTACAAAGGATATGCATATAAATATTTGTCCAAAGTTGAAATTTAAGTCTGTTAAATTCGCTCATCCCTTCTAATGGATTGTTTGCCACAATAATGTAAATGGAGAAAATGAACTAACCAGGCTGTAGAAGATCTTTCAGAACTTTAGGCAAAGGAGTGTTTGGTAACATGGACTGCCAATACAGCTTTGCAGGTAGAGATGCATTACTTCCTTTTAGAAAAATTATCTGCCAAAAATATGATAATAAAAGTGATATCAGTTTATCTAAAAACTTCAAAAAAAATTGAAGCAATCCCAAATTTGTATTCAAGAGAATTTAATGCTCACACAGAACAGCAAGGCAAAGGTGGTAAGGAGATGAGACTGCTCCATATGAACTCCAGCAGATATGTATTGAAATTTGGAATTTTTGCTATATGGGGATGGGAAGAATCAAATGACAGCGAAAAAATTCAAAAAACGACAAGTCAGTGCCAAAAGATTAATTGCTGTCGGTAAAATTTCAAGAAAAGTGGCTAGCGGCTAAGGTTGGCCGCCAAGGTCCATGACAAAGAAAGACTTGATAAGACTTTGTTAAATAAGGTTTTTTTTTTTTTTTTTTTTTTTTTCTCTTGACGAAGTGGGTGAATTTTGGACTATATATCTATGAAAGGAACTATATATTAATGGCTTCCAATTTACAGATTGTTGTCAAACAATTTGCTGATTTTTCTTCCAAGAATGGTTAAAAAAAATAGCCATATGATATGGATTTGGACAGCAAAGTTGGAGAGTCTGCTGGCTTTTTCCTCCTCATTCAAATTGATATTATTATTATTATTCAGTAGGTTCTAGATTGGCAATGGAGGGAGTTCTCATGACCTGTTCAACAAAGAGAACTTTATTTTAAAAGACAAATCCTCTTCTGCCCCGTTTTATATTGAAAAACTCATTTTCAAGCCCTTGGAATTTTGAAAGATTTGTCAAAAAAGTCACGATGAAGATGCCAATATCATTATACTACAATTTTGCTACGTAGTAGCATATCTTACAGGGTAAGCAAAGTTTCTGAAGCATGAAAAGTAAAAGGAAACTATAAAACATGCATTTATACAAGCAGCACTACAAACATTTTCCCAAAGGCTTAGCTCTTGACACTTCCTTGAACAAAAATTTCTCCCAATTTCACTTCTGAGAACGGCTTAGTTAATGGATGCTGTTTATCTATTAGCTGGGAACAAACTTGTTTCATGGTTGGCCGAGATTGAGGATTGGCACTCAAGCAAGCAAGTGCAAGTTGCGCAATATGCATCACTCGCTCAGCAGCTTTGTTTTGAGGAGTTGGGAGGCGTTGGTCAATCACATCCTTAAATAGTGTCTGCTGTTCTATTGGCGAGGAGGGCAATGAAAATGTTAATGAAACAGATGAAATGAAATCACCTGGATGTCTTCCCATTAGAATTTCAAGTGTCAACACACCAAAACTGTAAACATCACATTTTTCATTGACCATCATTGTGTAAGCTAGCTCTGCAAAAATTTCCATTCACACTTCAGTTTGCAGGTTTTCAGTAGCATTGTATGTCATATGTAAAGCATGATCTTTAGATTATTAATTGTAATACTGCATTGATCGTAGTTCAAACGACTCTTACATTTGACAAATTGGAATCATATTAGGAAAGAAATGGAGTTACAGTAAAAAAAAATGTATTAAGTAAATTTATTAACTTTATATTGATAAATAAATGAAGCCAAAGAATTTACCTGGAGCTGTGTACCCAAATGTGCCTGCAAATGAGGTCCAATTTGACGAGTCTGGCATCAAAAGCCTAGCTGTTCCAAAATCAGAGACATGAGCCTCAAATTCTGAATCCAACAGAACATTGTTACTGGAAATGTCTCTATGGATGATTGAAGGAGAGCAGTCATGGTGCATGTAGGCCAATGCATTAGCTATCCCTTTAACAACATTTAGCCTCTTAAACCAATTCAACTCCACTGCTTGTTCCTCATTGCTTAAAATACTTCTTAAACTTCCTCTTTCCATGAATTCATAAACCAAAAATGAGTGTTTTGAATGTGAACAAAAACCATGTAACTTGACAATGTTTCGATGACGTATGTTCATCAACACACAAATCTCACTTGTAAATGCTTTGAAATCAGTCATTTCTCCATTTTGTGACTGGTGAAGTTTCTTCACAGCAACCACTCGACCAGTTGGCAGCACAGCCTTGTAGACAATTCCATATCCTCCTACCCCAATGCAATACTTGGAATTGAACGCCTCTGTAGCCTTAACAATGTTTTCATATTGCATATCTCTATCACGACCCCATACTGCATAAATATCTTTGCCACTTGACTCCCCTTCTTCTGAGTTAGCTTTTCTGTTTCTAATTCTTTGGCGGAGAATGAAGAAACCTCCAACCAAGACAATAAATAGAAACAGACTACACACGAGAGGAATGAGAACAACCAATTTACTATCCTTTTTTCTGATAGTTTTGTTGATTGCAACAGAGACACATGCCTTTAGTCTAGTGTTATTGCCACACAAGTCTCTGTTGTTTTGAAGTGCTTCAAATGGAGCCTGCTCGAAGGCTTTATTGTGGGGAATTGGGCCGTCTAACTCATTATTGGATAAATCCACCACAGTCAAGCTTGATACATAATCAAAAGTAGTTGGAATGGAACCTGACAGCAAATTGTGGGAGAGGTTCAGTGTCTCCAATCTTTGCAACCCTCCCAGTTGTGGCGGGATCTCTCCTGTTAACAAATTTTGACTAAGATCAAGACTTTCAAGAACGCGTAAATTGCCCACCTCTAAAGGAATACTCTCTGCAAATTTGTTCTTGCTGAGATTCAAGAACAACAGTTTTGAGCAATCTCCAATCTTTTTAGGAATTGCTTCACTCAGGTTGTTTGCTGCAAAGTTAAGGCGTTCAAGATCAGATAACAGTCCAATTTCTTCAGGAATGCCTCCTGATAGCCTGTTATCATCAAGAGAAAGTTCGAACAATGTTAATTTCCCCAATTCCTTTGGAATCTTCCCCACCAGCTGATTTGATGAGAGGTCAAGTGAATGCAATTGACTTGCATTTCCAAGTTCAGCTGGTATTGTGCCAGAGATATTATTGTTAGAGATTTTCAGGGTAGACAAGTTGCTGAAATCTTCCCATTTCAATGAAAGCTCACCATAAAATTTGTTATCACTCAAATCCATATAGTTCAACTTTGGATATATGCCAAAATCTTCAGATACATTTCCAGTGATTTGGTTTCTCTCCAGATGGAGTCTCATTAAGCGGCTACAGTTTCTAAGGCTTCTTGGGATGGTACCCGAGAAATTATTTCCATTAATTGCAAAAGACTTAATTCGTCCACCAACGCATATGTCTTGTGGTAATTGACCAGTGAATCTGTTAGAATATACTATGAAAAATTCCAAAAGAGTGAAGTTGTTCATCTCTAAAGGTAGAGTTCCAGAAAGTTCATTGATTTCAAGGAAGAGAGTAGTTAGCTTTGTCAACTTCCCAATTTCTCTAGGTATGGAATTGGAAAGTTGGTTATCACTGAGATAGAGAGAAGATAAGGCTGTCAAGTTTCCTATAGAAGATGGAATTGGACCAGTGAGATTATTTTGTGACAAAGCAAGTTCAGTAAGTGACCTCAGCATGCCAATTTCTCGAGGTATGGAACCAGAAAGTTGATTGCTATTAAGAGAAAGAGCTGATAGATTTGTCAAGTTTCCTATAGAAGCTGGAATTGTGCCAGTGAGACTATTTACTGACAAATCAATCTCAGTGACAAATTTCAACATTCCAAGTTCTTGAGGTATGGAACCTGAAAGTTGGTTCATATGAATGTAGAGAATTGGCAGTGTTGTCAAATTCCCTATAGAAGGTGGTATTGTACCAGTGAGAAGATTATTTGATAAATCAATGTAAGTGAGAGAATTTAACATCCCAATTTCTTGAGGAATTGAACCAGAGATTTCATTGACAGACAAGTCAAGGATGTTGAGCTTGGATAGATTGCTAATATGGGAAGGAATGTTGCCATGGAATGAGTTATTACTAAGGTTAAGCCAGACAAGATTGGGAAAGGATGGAAAACTGAAACTCTGAAGCGTACCTTTCAAACCTGTATCTTTAAGGCTTATATTGGTGACACTTCCTGCCTTATTGCAGTGGATGCCAAACCAATTGCAAGGTCTGCCACTGCCAGCAGTAGTATTCCAAGAAGACAGGAAAGATTGGCTTTGATTATCCAGAGAATCCTTCCATCTCAAAAGAGCATCTGCTTCTTCTACTTCAGTTTGAACAGCAGCGGTGGATACAGTAGCAAGAACATGAACAGAAAATACCAGTAAAGGAATAAGATGGAAAAGGAGTGGGCAAAATAAACAAAGTGGCTTCTGCATAGTGGAAGCCATGAAAAAGGAAATGGGTTGCAATGGTGGATTGAGAGGCTATGATTGAATAAATATTTGCATTATTTGGTGTTGGATTTTTGGGTATTTTCACAGCCTCAATTTTGGACTTTGTTAGAACTTAGAACTAGTTCGGTAATTTATCATCACTTGACCATAGGAGCAGCTATTGGACATTGTGAAAGCAAGTTTCAAAGTCAACACCAAATTCTTTTGACCTTATATTCAGTAATTTATTATTTGAGAAAAAAATATATTTAATTTTTTTTTTTTCATTTTCTGTGTTGTGAAGGGTTGAAGGATGGAAGAACAGGTTAAATAAGAAAAAAAAATCAATCTAAAGAAGACTGAATAATTCTTATATTTGATACATAAAATAAATAAATGAAAGCAAGAAGTCATTGAATAAATTGATTAATAATAAATATAGTTGTTTGAACTATTATTAAAAATAATATCATTTAAAAAATATTTATTAATAATTTTAAACATTAATTTAAATTTCATATATTTTAATTATAAAAATTATAAAATAATTTTTTTCATCATCTTCTAGCCATAATTTTAAACCGGTCTACGTCGTTGTGACACAATAAGGTGTTGGACAAAATGGCCACGGAGAAAGTTAATAAAATTGTAAAATAAAGATGGCATGCGTGGCTTTGATTGATACAATGGAAAGGCTTGAGATCTTGGATTATATTGTGTAGGTGTTGGCAGTGGTCTGGTCTTGTGGGTGAATTTAGATTATTATAATTATTCCCAACTTGATTTAATTTGATTTGTCCACGTGTGATTAATCTTTCAATCATACATCTAAATATGAAATAACTCATTAACAAGTCTTGGAATTCTTTCCCTATTTAAACCTTATTAATGGTTCAATTCCTTAGTAAATTGGGATGTTAAGATCTCTTCTTTATCTTGATTTGTCAAATAACAATCCTAGTGGTGCTGTTCCTACTTCCACAGGAAATTTGAAGCATCTGTAATGAACTTTCTGGTTTCATGCCCAAAGAATTAGGAAAGCTTCAACATCTGTACATGCTTCACAAATAAAATGCTTCAACTTTCTGTCTTGTTGCCTAACAGGACAGGTGATTACTGTAAAGAAACTTCACCAATCACAAGATGGTGTAGCACATCTAATTTGAAGGCATTTAGAAGCAAGATTCGTGTTCTATAAGATGTACAACATCGGAACATTGTAAAGTTACATGGTTTTTGTTCACATCCAAAGAACTCATTTTTGGTTTACAAGTTCATAGAAAGAGGAAGTCTTAAGGATGACTTTGAGCAAGGATGAACGGGCAATGGAGTTGGATTGGTGAAAAAGGGTAACTATTGTCAAAGGGATAACTAATGCATTGTGTTGCATGCATTATATTATGCAGCAAGAATTTTCTTTTGGATATGGGTCTAGGCTCATGTTTCTGATTTTGGTCTTTGGTGCTCGACTCGTCCAACTGGAAATATTAAGCCTTTCGAGAGACTTTATATTATCCAGTGCATTGATGGTCTTATTGTCTTTTCAGTTATCTTTTTTCTCTGGTGCATATTATTTTGGCATCTTCATTATCAACTCTTTACTAAACTGATCACTTGGATTAGGTTTATCAAAGAGGAGACATTGACAAAACATGAGAAGTTATTAGCATAAAGGTAAACCCATCAGAAAGCTGCCGAAATCATCAGTAAACAACATTAATATGCCCCATCTTTTACCTCATATTTGCACGCCACTGATCGGAAGACAACCCAATAAAAGAGGAAGGTAAAGGGCTTATAAGAGCTTTACGGTGATGAGGCCCAAATGATAGAGCCCAGTTTAGGAGATTACTCGTTTGCCTCTTTGAAAAAAAAAATTACTAATTATTTTGCCCGGATTTATGTTAATATTTATATTTAATTGAAATATACTTGTAAACATGTAAATTTTATAATTTTTTAATTAAATTAATTTTTTAAAAATAATATGCCATATTAGCCATTATTTTTCATATATTATGGTCTAACTTTATAATTATTAAAAATAAATCATAATGTAAAGGTAAACCATAATACCTACAAGAAAGATAAAAGACGATGATGATGGAGTTATTTATAGAATTGAAATTCAAATTTGATTTTATTACGGTTCATATTGTTATAATTTTTTTTTAAAAGAATCCATTTTATTTTAGAAAAATATTACATCAACAGATATATAAAATATGGAATGTCACACAGCAATTTACGTATAATATTTTTAAATTTTAATTATATATATATATGTAATTTTAAAGTTTAAGATACAATCTTTTTATATTAATTTTATAATTTAAAAAAAATTCAATACTTGTAATGTATAATATATATATAAAAATATGAATAAAGAGTAAATTTGTGACAGACAAAATATTCTATATTATTTATATTATTTATAAAAATATTATTAAAAAATATCTTTAATGACATATACATGAATTTGTTGGTAATAATTTGATTAACGACAGTCTCTTTTTTGATAATTAATATTAATCCGTTTCTAATATATTTTAAGAATGAAAGTTTATGAAAAAAATAAATATGTAAATAAATTTAGTTTATAATATTATTATCATTAAAATAATTTAAAAAAAACTTAATATTATTTTAATAATAATTTTACTTATATAAAAAATCTTATTATAGTTCCTCTTTAAAATTTTGGTAATTTTATAATATTAATTTTATAAGTATTATTAATTTATTAAAAATTATTAAATTTATTATAATAAAATTAATAAGAAAATTTTACATTCTGAATCTCACTTTTACTAATTTAATTGTTAAAATATTTATAAACATATTATTAAATTTAATAAAAAAAAGTAATTATATGCACTTAAAAAATTAATAAATTAACATTAATTATTTAGCAGTCTATAAATCTAAATTTTATTTTAACTATATCTTTGTGTTAAAACTTCTAAATTTTAATAATATAAATAATCTTTAATATAAATAATATTTTTAATAATAAATCTTTATATATATATATATATATATATATATATATATATTTATTTATTTATTTATATGCACTCTCAAATATATATAAGAATTCAGTTTTTGAGCTGACAATAATGGTTCGAATATTATATACATAATTACACAGTGATTGGTAGATATTTCACGACATTTTGGTGTTGTAATGCTCATTTTAAATTAAGTTTGAAGGATTAAAAATATTTTTATTTTTTTTAAAAAAATATTATTTTAAAGACCATTAAAAATAAAAAAAATATTTATTAAATTTAATTTTAAAATATTTTTTAATATGTTTTAAAAAATATTTTTTAAGAACGGTTTTAATAATAATATAAAAATTAAAGAAGGTGTATTATGATATTTGCGGGGTTTCTTACCCAGGCTCTGCCTTATCTAATCAGTGTGCTGGTGCTTTTCCTTTTTTTCTAAAGAAAAAAGAAGGCATTATTAGTCAAATAATCTCATTTTGTATTGATCAAAGACGATGCTAGAAAGCATGTCACAGCCCGATCTCATGGGTCGGATCGGCATTAGGACTTGGCATAAGGCTTCCAAAGCCCGTAGGAAACTCAATTATCTTTCAACTCAAACATAAACTCATATTTGGCCCAATTTCAAGGAAACAACCGGACAAAGTCCAGCCATAATGTGGATCATCCAACGGGGAGTTTTTTACTCACCCAACCTGTAAATGTTGGATTATTTATTTGTATCTGGATGTGGATTAGTATTAATCAATTGTTAGGCTCATTGACAGATTAAATAATGATATCAAATAATAAGTTTAGTAATTGACAATATCTAAATGGATTGAGTCATGTGATTGGGCAAGCCTGTAATGGGTCAGGTTGTCCATAAGCCCACTAAGAAAGAGGCCTCAACTCTCAGTCCTATATATATATATATATTCTGATAACCCTATTTAACATCAGATATAATTCATATAGAATTTGAAGGCTGTGAATATTAAAAGTTGTAAACCTACCATTTTGCTTCCGTTCTTCATTGTTCATAGAAAATCATAGATACAAGCGTATTTCTAGGTACATATATTATCTAATCATGTAATCTATAATGATTTAATTTATTTCTAACAGTAAACACAAAATAAAATCATTTGGGGAGCTCAACTCACCCTTACAATCATCCATAATTCACAATAAGATCAAATGGGAACTCAACTCCCTCAACCAAGTCATATACTCAGTCCATACAATATCACATGCATCATAAGAAGTTTATAAATTTTCAAAAGAAAATATACATAATCTTTTACAGCCTAAATCAAATTAAATAACCCTTACACATGCGGAATTCTAAAACTTCCCTCGATTACATAAATTATACAAAACGAACATAAATGACCCATGAGGAAGGGAACAGGTCAGTTACAACAAGACTCTTCTGTATTCTGGAAAAATAGTGAACAAGAGTGAGCGTTCATCTCAAAGCGTAAATGTTTTATTTTACCTGCAATTTCTATAACTATTTAATTTTAATGCTTCCTTAGAAATGAAATGCATCTTCATACAAGTCATGCAAACAAGTCAGGTCACATCAAAGATAATCTAGAGCACTCACACACCTAAGTCATGTTCATATTCACGCATACATATATGAGGAGTTGATCTCCCTACCAAGCTCTCTTAATTCAAGACCTGCTAGCGAGATCAATTTGAATCGGACTTTCGCTTAATAATCTATATGCAGGGGCCAGCGAGATCAACTCAAAGCCATGCCTATCCCGACTTATCCATAATAAGGATCGGGTCCCAGCCAGTCAAGCTCCAGTCACGTCTATCCGTCCTACCCATATCCATATACTCCACATACACACCAACTCACACACACAGCTCCAGATTATCAAAACACAGTAACCAAAGTAATATCATCAATTATAAATGGAAAACAGGGCATGCCTAATATTTACTACATAAATATAAGTATAAGTGATGCATGGGCATGCTAGAGATATAATAATATTGAAATTATAAATAAAATAAATATCTACTCACAATACTTTTACAAACTACTGCGGTGGCTGGGCGGAGGAAGAAGGCTGTCCCGGCTCACCCAAACAATATTTCAAAATTTATTAATAAACAACTTGAAACAAAGTTGTACAGAATCAAAAGACAGCCTTAAGGGTTTGCCAAAAATCTGACAGAGTTCTCCATATACCTAGGACTTACCCAACCTGTAAAAGGTTTCAAACAACACTTCTAATTCCCAATTTTCCACAATCACAACACATCAATAACATATGGCCCCTCCTAGGCCCTCCAAATCAATCAAAACTCACAAGCTGAGAAAATTACAATTTAGTCCTCGAAAACCATTTTTTAGCAAAAACTACTTAAGCAAGTTTTAAAAATTCTAAGATTTTACCCCGCAGTCCTTAGCAATATTATTAAACAAATGCAAAAGGAATTATAATTTTCTAACCTACCCTGAATATTTTATAAATTTTTAATCGAAATTAGGCACTAGATAAGTAAGAAAAGTTAGGGTTTGGGTTTACCTATGCCAATTCCGACGCTTAGGACGCATCTTAGACTCTAGCAACTGTCGAATTTCAGCACAATGAGAGTGCCTACGCGAAGCCCACAATACCAAGGTTAGAATAAAATATTTACATATAAAATAATTATTTGAAATTTAGTGATGTTACAAAGCAATTCTAATTAGACTTGGCGCGGGTGGAATCACTGGTTCAGTCAGCTTTATGGTTAGCTCGATTTCAATTGAAAATGATTTCAATTCAAAATGATTACAATTTACAATGGTTTCGAATGTAACAACTTAGAAAAAAAATGTGACTTTTTCGTGTGGCAGTGGAACTCAGTTCCACTGTCAGAAAAAATAAAAATTTTTTTTCAAAACAAAAATCGAGAGGAGGCCCCCCTCCCCTCCCAATTTCTCTCTCCTCTCCTCCTCTCCCCTCTCTTCTTCTTCTTCCCTTCTCCGGTGACCAGTCGCCTACCTCCCAAGTGGCTTCACACTCACTGGCGACGTCACCAGTGATGGCAGCAACCCAGAATCCGGCTAACAATGGAGAGAGAGAGAGAGAGAGAGAGAGAGAGAGAGAGAGAGAGAAATAGGTCCCAAACTTTGAATGCTCGTATCCGGCGATCTCGACGTCCGATTGGAGTGATTCCAGCGGCTATGGACTCTTAAGAGAGAGCTCTTTCAGATGAGACCAGCCTCGCCGGATTTGGTGGCCGTTTCCTGCGCCGGCGAGGAGAGAGAAAATCAATTTTTTTTTTTTACTTTTCGACGAGATTTCCGACAATCCGACCGTTGGATCGACGATCTAAGACCACCTATGGACTCAGGAGGAGGAGAGGAACATTTTGGTGTAACCAGTTCCGGCAGATGTCGCTGGCTACCGGCGGCCGGCCACCGTGCGCGGTGGTTCCGACGGTGGCTCCGACGAGCTTTGGGGATGATTCAACTTCCAGAGGCTTTCTCATAAATTTTTGAAATTTTTGAGACACAAATAAGCTTCGAGTAAGATTATTTTCATTATTTCTCAGTTTATGGAGTATAAATGCAGTGTTTCTTAAACAGGAAAAATTGGAGAAAAATTCTAAGAAAAATATATGATGAAAGTAAAATTATTTGGAGATATTCTATGGTGTTTGTTGAATTTTTGAGTGATTGTAGAATATTTTTTGAAAAATATAGATGGATTTTAGTTAGATTTTTAGCATATGGGCATATAAGATTATCTGAGATTATGATATTTAAATTTTATATGATTGGTTGAAGCTTGAGAATAGAGGTTTAAATATGTGAATATTGAATTGGGTTGAATTAAGAATATGTTAGCTGTTGAAAACTTATGGAATTGAGTAATATTCTTAAATAAAATATTCATGGGTGATTAGAAAATTACAATTCCTTTTGTGATAGCTTTATAACTTTATTAAGGACCGTGGGAAAAAAATTTTATAATTTTTAGAGCTTATTTGAGTGGATTTTTACAAAATATCAGTTATAGGGACTAAAATGTAATTTTTTAAGTTTATGACTATTGTCTGATTTGGAGGGCCCAGGAGGGGCCATATAATGTTGATGAGATGTGATTGTGGAAATTGAGAATTTAGAAGTGTTATTTGAATCTTTTTGCAGGTTGGGTAGGTCCTAGGTATAGGGGAAACTCTGCCGAATTTTCGGCATAAATTAGGATTGCCTCTTTAAATTTATTTTTATTTGAATTGGCACTAATAAATTCACAATAAAATTACGTAGGTGATCAGGGTCAACCATCTTCCTTCACCCAACCTTTACCGTCGTCTCTGGTGTACTGTGAGTAAAATATTAATTTTAATTATAATTTCGATATTATTATATGTTCAAGCATGCCCATGCATCACTTATAAATATGTATCTATGTAGTTAAACACTAGGCATGTTTTATATTGCATTCATAATTGATGAAGTGCCATGGATGTTGTTTGTGGTAATTTAGAGCAGTGTGCGTGCGTTGGCATGCGTGTGGTATGGTATTGGATATGGACAGGATGGGTAGACACAGCTTTAGAGACACTCGCTGGGACACAGTCCTTTATGGATAAGTCGGGGTAAACACGGCTTGAGAGACACTCGTCGGGACCCTGCATTTGGTTTATTAAGCAAAAGTCCGGCTTGAGAGACACTCGCTAGCAGAGATTGGATCAAGAGAGCTGTATAGGGGATCAGCTCCCATATATGTACTGTTTGAACAATGCTGAGTGGGTGAGTGCTCCAAATTGCCTTTTTATTGTTATAATGTGATTTGTATGAAAATTTTAATGATGTTGCATTCCACTCCTTATGATGCATTAGCTTTAAATAGCTATAGAAATTGTAGTTAAAATTGGTATTTTACTCTCTGAGTTGAACGCTCACTCCTATTCACTCTATTTTTTCAAGCTACAAGAGGAGACATTTTTCAGAATAACCTGCTTTTTTTCTCGCATGTTATCAATAATTACTTAATTTTATTATTATTCTCTAAATTTATAATTTAGAACTCCGCATGTGTTAGTAGTAGTATGAACTTTGTTAGAAATCGTGTTAATTTAAATTCTTAAGATTAATAAATGAAGATTTGTATGGTATTTAAACAATTTATAAGTGATGGTATCAGGATTGAGCGGGGCTCCCCTGACTTCAGTTTTTTATGGTTATTAGATTGAGTTGACCCGAATAAAAATATTTTATTTTATTTAGATGTTAGGCCTAAGTTTTTGGCCATTGGTTATGGATTTGAGAACAGTAAGGCTTACTACGGGTCTCGGGGGCTTTATGCCGGCCCAGATTCTAGTGTCGGTCCGGCCCATAGGTTGGGTCGTGACAGATTTGGCTCTAAATATTATGAAATTATAATAGATTTTTAGACATATTTTATTTATTTTCTAATGTAAAATCAAAAAGAGACTCAAATATAAATTTAATATAATCTTTTCAGTTTGTCGCAATTCTAATTTAAGGAGGAAGTCTGCAACTGGTCCCTTAAATCCTCCATCGTAACTGTTAATTCAAAGCTCAAAACCATTGATTCGATTTGATTCACAAGCCAAACCAACCCATGGCCGGGTCAGAAGAAAAGCGAAATATCATCGATTGTGTATATATATATATATATAGTCAATGGCCCAACTACCATATATTAATTCTATTAATGGCTACTTTATGAGATGCATTTACCTGCTTATACCAACGTCAATGTAATACTGCTCATGTTGTGCTTTTATTTATTTATTTTATGGCTTGATTTAAGGAAAGAAATTAAGAGGAAATAAATATTCAATACATTATTCTTTAATTCTAAATTTAAATCATTGCTTATTTGATTAATTTTTTAATTTAACCATATTAATTACCTTACATATTAAAATTTAAATTTACATACGACAGAATTTCAAGTTAGTTGGCTATTGATTTGGTTTCATTGCTTTAGATAAATTATACTAAAAATATCGCACTTTAGAAATTGCATATATTAACTTGAGATAAAGTGGAAAACGTCCTAACTTACAACAACATAAATAAATAAATAATCATAATTATTTGTTGTAAAGCACTAAAATGGCTACTATTTATTTGTTGTAAAAGCACTAAAAGAGATGCTATTGAGGAGAATAGGGAGATGAATATGAGTCAGAGTTAGATCAAATCATTTTAATTGTGAGCAAATATGGTCTAAAAAATTGGTTATTATTACATGATGTGGACATGGCAATATATGGACGATATGTTAATGTTTTATATTTACCATATAAGTGTTATGTAAATGTCAAATAAGTATCATATTTATTATGTATTATGTCAGCATCACATATTTACTATATCAGCATTATTTAACGGTAATCAATGATTTAAACCACATTATTAATATTAATTACTAAATCAATATATATATTATTTAGTAGTATTTTATTTTAGTTCGGTCGATTATTCGGTTTAAATAAAATACTACTAAATTTATATATATATATTTTTATATAAATTAGTATGATAACTAAATTTTGTTGTTAATATATAGAAAAAATTAAATAATTTAAATAGTTGAATTTCAATAATTCGTAAAATTAATGACTAATTTGTATGATCCATTTGAAGCTGTTTTATATGAAATTGATCACTTAAAATTAAATGAGTAACTTTTTTTTTTAAAAAAGTTCAATATTTTCTCCTCCTAACACAATTCATAAATTGACTTTTTTTTATTATTTTATAATTAGCTTATAAATAATTTCAATCAAATCATAATTGGATTGGTAATTTAATTCGAAATTTCTAACTCGGCACAACTTGTAATTAATTTACCTAAAACATTACTCAACTCGAATAATAAATAAAATTGAAAATCAATTGAATGATATATATGGCCAAAACCAAAATTTATCCATTTATATTTTGATTTTATCAGTGCAAATTTTGATTTCAAAAAAAAAATTAAATGAATAAAATCTATGTATCGACTCAAAATTGAAAATGACCCATATTTTTTTATCTCACCCGTTTGCTATCTCCGCCACCAAATCAAAGGACAGTAATTATTTTTTATTTATATAAATAATTAAAACAATATTAAAATTAATATTTTAATTCAAATAATTAAATATATAAAAAAAATTATATAAAATAAGTTTGTAGAAGGAGTATAATAAATAGGTGTAACGCAATTGCAGAAAAAAACTAGTCTTAAAAAAAAGTGTAATCAATATTTACAGCAATCACTTTTCTTCTGTAAATACCTCTCCATGCATTTAAATAGATGCGTGTCAAAACTTGCAACCCATATCCTATTCTCATCTAAAGGCATGTCTTCCTCCTTATTGAAACCACTCTCCATATTTCCCCCAGTACTACTCTTGTTCATCCTTATTCCTTTCTTTTCATTTTCGCTTTCCATGCAACTTCTTTTGCTGCTTTTCAAAATGAAGTGGGGCATGAATTGTCTAGTTTTTTATGCTATAAGACAAAGACTCAATAATTAGAATGACTAAAGAAATATGATCAAGGAAAGTTTTGGAATTTTATGGACCAGACTGTTGAGCTTTTATAATCAATTTATAGATTTTATCAAATTGGAAAGGTGAAATTTTACACTGCAATGACTTGAATTAAAATTTATATAAAATTGGCAGACAGAAACAATTCATTCTCTCTTTTTAATAATAATGAATGGTCACATACACTGTAGTAAGTGTCTTATTTCTCCCTTACATATGCTATATTGAGGGTATATTAGATGTGATTTGAAAGATGAAATTTAATAATACAATGACTTATTTAGAACTTAAAAGTAGATGGCAGTCAGGGAGAATTCATCCCTCTCCCTTTTTCCTTAACATGGTATGTTAATTGATGGTTACATGCAATGTAGTGTAGTGAGTGTTCTCTCTGACTCTCATGTATGTTATATAGAGGGTGCATTATGCGATTTGAAAGCTAAAACTTGACATCACAATGACATAAATGAAAAGTTACAATAGATTCTCCCCGTTTTAGCGCGGTGTTCGCATTATATTATAATGATAGTTACATGCCATTTAGTGATTTTTTTTTTTTATCTCATTATATAGAGAGGGCATTAATTATAATTTGAAAGATAAAACAATGACTTGGATTAGAATTTATAGTAGACGATAAATGAAGACTATTCAATGCCGTGTGAAAATTGATAGCCCCATATAATGTAATATCAATTATATATATACATATATAATTGACGCATATGTAGGGTAAACAAGCCTTCTAAAATGGTGTGGAAAATTGGACCGTTTCTAATAGTGGTAGGTGTAGACCATGGGCTGAGCTACTTCTGGTTCAATTTAAGGGGACTAAATTTAGATAGTATAGCCTTTCAATTTAATTCAGTTTTAATTAAATACAATAGTTAAATTTTTATTTTAACTTAGAATTGTATCAAATTATAAAGTTGATTTATGTTAAATTATTTAAAATTTGTTTTGATTATAGATTAGACCGATTCAGTTTCCAATTAGAACCAAACTGTAGCCATGACTGGGTTAAACTATTGATTTTCAATTTCAATTCTAACCACTCAAATCTCAAACAACCTTATTTTCAGGGGAAAAAAAAAAATCTCAAACAACATTTGAATTTTCCAGGGAGAAAATGATTGACAAAGATTTGAAGCGAAATCCCTCTTAAGTCTTAGATTTAATTTCCAACATCCAAATATTAATTACCACTGAATGTAAAGTCTATACTTCCAGGTATAAAAATTAAAGTACCAAAAAAAATATATATATATAATGCTTATATCTATTTTGAAATTTCTCAATTGGCGTATAAGTTATAATAAGTAGCCAATTTATTTATTTTTTGAGAGCCATATTTAATTTGATTATATGTTAAAGCAGAAAATTTTCTCAATAAAGAAAAGTATCCGACCTAGATTTTGCCTAAACAATTTTTTCACGTAACACATGGAATACATGAGCTTTTCCACATGCTAAGGCAAGGATAATTATGGGAAAAACTGAAATAAAATGTTATTTATTTATTTAGAACTTAAAAAAAAAATCATTTTTAATCAACTTAATTGGTAATGAAAAGACTAACAATAAAACCGCATTACGATTCATATTAGCTTATTTTGAAATAAATTATTTAAAAATTTTAATTAATTTTATTTTTATTTTTTTAAAATAAATTTTTTATAGCTAAAAGAAATTAATTTTTTTTTTCTTTTGAATTGACAAAAAAAAAGTAATTACTTCTGTTGAATTCTTATAAAATTATAATTTTCAAACATGAATTATTAATTTTTTTAAAAAGAATTTATATTATTTCAGAAAAATATCACATCAATAAATATTTAAAATATGGATTGTCACAAGTCAACATATGTTTAATATTTTTTAAAAGTTCAATTATATATATTTATTTATATAATTTTGACTTTAATTATGTTTTCTTTAATTAAAGTTGAAAATGCGTCCTCCTATAACATTAATATCATAATTTTAAAAATTATTATTCTTCAAGAATATCTTAATTTTAAAGACATGTCAATATAGAAAAGTAAAAAATTATATATTTTATTATACCAACATTTATGAATAACCTACATAAAGGAGAATGTCTCCTTTTCTAATTGTGCAACAAATATTGGGAAAGAGAGCTACTAAATTAATTTAATCTAATGTTAGAGTTGCACTAAACTTAGTTATACAAGGACTCTAAATTCTATCCCTCCTCTCTCCTTTTTGTCTTTGTGAACCATTTAGGGTAGTCATGGATAAGTATTTTCATTTGTAGTAATCCCTCTCTCTTTTTCTTTTTAGTGGTTTTTTATATTTATTTTGTATTTTTTTAATAATATTCAAATCTATATTCTTTTGGAGCAAGTTTGTTTTATTTTTGGTTTATTCTTATTAATAGATTTAACTTTTACCTCATAATTTAAGAGAATTTGTTGTCTTCTTTTTTGCGAGGATTTGTATTTCATCATTTGTTATTTTTGCTATTGCGAGATTTTTTTTCCTGTTTTTATCATGAAATTAGTTATTTTGTTTTGTTATTGAGTAGTAGTATAAGGATAAGAAATACAAATTTATCTTTATGAGTATATTAAAATTTGATGATTTCTAAAATCAAACAAATAAAAAGATTATTGAATCGAATAATGATATATTACCACTGAATGGAGTATGCTTCACACCAAATAGCCAACTCAAATGCTCTGTCAACATGATTAGGTCTTGCAAATTAAAATAATTATTATTATATTTTGTATATGTGATTTATTTTGAATTTTTTTTAATGTAAAATTATAGTAATATGAAATTTTAAACTTTGGATTTATATTCTACTTCTAGTTAATGAAAACTCTATCTTTTATTTAAAAAGATAATAACTATTGGAAAAATAATTAATGCTTTCATTATTATCTTTTTATAAGTAAAAATTTTATTAATAATAAGATCAGAAAAAACTTAGTGTGAGGGTCACCGACTAAACCAGGCCGATAGATCACCCCTATACACCCAATGATACATAGTATATTTATAGTTTTCATTAATATTAATTACTATCATTTTTTGTAGAGTAATTAGTTTAATCTTTGTTTTCTCTTATTTAATTAGTTTTTACTATTTTTATGTAAGAATTAATTAAAAGAGTTTTTTTAGTGGTGAAACATGTGAGAAAAAAAAATCAAAATTATCAAAATTAAATATTAGAGTGAGAGTTCCATGCAAACAACTAAAATATAAGCAATTGAGTAGATTAAAAATAATATTTTTTTGGAAGGATTAAAAATAACAATTGAGCAGATTAAAAACTCATATCCATATCAATAATAAATACAATGTAAATGAGTGGGAATATATTATGAAAATTGTATAGTTAAAATTTAAAATTTTAAAGAATCTGTTTTATTAGAAAATATCCTATCATTAAATATTTAAATTATAAAATATTATATATTAAATTCACCTTAACATTCTCATCTCTGCAACTCTTATCTTAGATGCATACGACTCTTTCAGTGCCCAACACTCACTACCATATAACATAGCCGGTCGTATGGCTGTACGGTAAAATTTTCCTTTCAATTTATTGGGAATCTTACGATCACATAAAACTCCCGTGGCACGTCTCCACTTCAACCATCCGGCTTTAATCCTATGACTAACATCCTCCTCACATCCCCCATCTACTTGAAGGACTGAGCCTAGATATTTAAAGTGATTACTTTGGGACAGTACCACTCCATTCAAACTAACTCCTTCCCTATCATCAGTTTGGCCTTCACTGAACTTGCAATGCATGTATTCTGTCTTCGTTCTACTTAACTTAAAACCCTTTGACTTTAGAGTACTTCTTCAAAGTTCTAGCTTTCTATTGACTCCTTCTCGTGTCTCATCTATTAGAACAATATCATCCGCAAACATCATGCACCAAGGAATACTCTCTTGTATATGTTTCGTCAGTTCATCTAAAACTAATGTAAAAAGGTAAGGGCTTATGGCTGATCCTTGGTGTAATCCAATTGAGATCGGAAAATCTCTTGTGTCCCCTCCCACTGTGCGCACAATAGTAGTTGCTCCTTCATACATATCTTTCAATACTTGTATGTACCTAATAGATACCCTCTTTTATTCTAACACATTCCATAAGACCTCTCTTGGAACACTATCATAAGCCTTCTCCAAATCAATAAAAACCATGTGTAGATCTTTCTTCACATCTCTATATTTCTCCATCAAGCTTCTAATGAGAAAGATCGCTTCCATAGTTGAACGACTGGGCATGAAACCAAATTGGTTGAGAGAGATAGAAGTATCATGATGTAGTCGATGCTCCACAACTCTCTCCCACAACTTCATAGTATGGCTCATGAGTTTAATTCCCGTATAGTTTGAGCAACTCTGTATGTCTCCCTTATTTTTAAAAATAGGTACTAAAATACTCTTCCTCCATTCATCAGGCATTTTCTTTGAGTTTAGAATCTTATTAAATAATTTAGTTAACCATGCCACTCCCATATCTCCTAAATACTTTCACACTTCAATTGGTATTTTATCGGGTTCACAGGCTTTACCCACTTTCATTCTCTTAAGTGCTTCATTTACTTCTAAAGATCTAATCCTTCTAGTATAATTCACATTCTTTTCTATTGTTCTACAATCTATATTCATGCTATTACCATTTTGACTATTATTAAAGAGATCATTAAAATAATTTCTCCATCTTTCTTTAATGTCCTCATCTTTCACCAACACTTTTCCTTCTTTATCCTTAATGCACCTAACTTGATTGAGATCTTGACATTTTCTTTCTCTCCTCCTTGCTAATCTATAAATATCTTTCTCCCCTTCTTTAGTTCCAAGTTTCTCATATAACTTTTCAAAGGCCTGTGCTCTTGCTTGACTAACTGCCTTTTTTGCCTCTTTCTTTGCTATCTTGTACTGTTCATATGCCTCATTATTATCACATTTAGGTAATTTCTTATACCATTTCCTTTTTCTCTTCACTGCCTTTTGTACTTCCTCATTCCACCACCATCTCTCTTTTGAGGGTGGTCCATGTCCTTTAGACTCTCCAAGTGCTTTTCTAGCTACTTCTCTAATCTTTGATGCCATCTGTATCCACATATCATTGGCCTCCATATCCAGCTTCCATACTTCGGACTCGAGAAGCTCATTTTTGAACTTCACTTGCTTTACTCCTTTGAACTCCCACCACTTTGTTCGAGCTACACTATTTCTTCTGACCTTGCTTGAATTGTTCCTAAACTTGACATCCAAGACCACCATCCGATGTTGACTTGTTAAAGCCTCTCCTGGAATGACCTTGCAATCCTTGCATAGAGCTCTATTTCTCTTCTTGGTTAAGAGGAAGTCGATTTGGCTTCTATGTTGCCCACTTTTGAAAGTCACTAAATGTGACTCTCTTTTTATATAGTAGGTATTTGCTAGTATTAGGTCGTATGCCATAGCAAAATCCAGGATGCTTTTTCCCTCCTCATTTCGACTGCCAAAACCAAAACCTCCATGAACATTCTCATAACCTTGTCTATCACTTCCTACATGTCCATTCAAATCTCCACCAATGAAAACATTCTCTTCATTCGGTATGCTTTGCATTAAATCATCCATATCTTCCCAAAACCTTTGTTTACTCTCACTGTCTAGTCCTATTTGTGGGGCATAAGCACTAACTATATTTATTGTTTCTCCTTCAAGTACTAACTTTACTAGTATAATTCTATCTCCTACTCTTTTCACAGCTATTACTGCGTCTTTCAATGTCCTGTCTATGATTATGCCCACTCCATTCTTGTTTCTCTCCTTTCCGGTAAACCACAGTTTGTACCCTGAATTACCCACTTCCTTACTTTTCTCTCCTACCCATTTAGTCTCCTGAATGCAAGCAATATTCACCCTTCTCCTTTCCAAGGTATCCACAAGCTCCATTAATTTTCCTATAAGTGATCCAACATTCCAAGTACCAACCCTGATCCTCCTCCTATCCTGCTCCTTCCTAATTGGTCTCCTTCTATGATATCTTCTATTGTTTTCTATGTCTATCTTGTGTTCTGTTCCACTATTTATTCTACTATCTGTCCTATGGACTAACTTCTTTACCCACACCCGTCCATGATGTGGGAACCCTTGCTCACTTAACACCACACCCGGGCGCCGGCATGGCGTCACTTTCGGTGAACGCCCTACACCCTTGCATATTTCTCACTACACCCGGGCTTCGATGTAGCGCGTCGTTAGTAGAGGACGCCCCAACGTTTATATCCTTTGAATCCATATTATAGGTTGTGACGAAATTTTTACGCTGGTTGTCACCTACCGCAACCCTCCTCCTTTATCCGGGCTTGGGACCGGCTAAGTGCAACTTAGGCGGAGTTAATTAAATGAAACAGTTATTTTTTTAAAAAAAATTTAATAGAAAAAAATTTATTTTGAGATCAAATCCATTGATTTTCATCCAATTTAAAATGGATTTATATCAAATCAGTTCAAATTTGTTTCAATTTTAAATTAGACCAATTTAATTCTGTATTAGAATCAAACTGTGGCTATAAACTATTGATTTTCAAAATCAATTCTAACCTCTCAAATCTCAAACCAAATTATTTTCATGGAAAAAAAAAAATAAAACCACATTTGAACTTTGCATAGAGAAAATCATTGGCAAAGATTTGAAGCCAAATATATCTCTAGTGAGACCTTTCTATTTTAATATAACTTATTATGTAATCCCTGAATTTTATTGTTATTTATTAATTAATTTTTATATTTTAAAATTAAATTAATTGATATTTAATTTATCTTATATAAGTATAATATAATTAAGTCATTATGAATCGAATCAAATAATCTCATCTTTGATCAATATAAATTTAGACAGTGTCGTGAAACTTAGGTATTGAAAAATGAAGTTTGATAACACAAATGTAAACGACAGACGAAAACAATTCATCCCCTTTAACACGGTATGATGATTGATAGTTATTTGTAGTGTATTGATTTTTCTTTCCATCTCTCTCATATGTGCTACGTGGAGAGTGCATTAGTAGAGGGTGGATGGAGACAATTCATTGCCCCTTGTCACACGGTATTATAATTGAATTGATGAGTGCATTATTCAAGATTCATTAATTCGTTAATTGTGAATTGGGTCATTTTCAATTTATTAATTTAAGGAGACTGAAATTACATAGTAGAGTGCCTCTTGACTTCAATTAAATTCCAATTTAATTTTAGTTTAATTAATTTAGTTTTAATTAAATGAAACAGTTATTTTTTAAAAAAAATTTAATAGAAAAAAATTGATTTTGAGATCAAATCCATTGATTTTCATCCAATTTAAAATGGATTTATATCAAATCAGTTCAAATTTGTTTCAATTTTAAATTAGACCAATTTAATTCTGTATTAGAATCAAACTGTGGCTATAAACTATTGATTTTCAAAATCAATTCTAACCTCTCAAATCTCAAACCAAATTATTTTCATGGAAAAAAAATAAATAAAACCACATTTGAACTTTGCATAATTTATTTATTAATTTTTATATTTTAAAATTAAATTAATTGATATTTAATTCACTTAACAATTTTAAGTGCTTACATTCAGTATTTATATTTTCTATTAGTCGAAGATATAAAAATATGCAAAAATGCTCCTAATAGATACTTCCATTCCTAATTTCAAGTCTCTGACTGAATTGAGGAAAGAAAAAAAATGCTCTAAAGACAAACTATACCATGGGACTTAACTATAGATTGTTTCTTTCTGCTTTCTGATGTGGCTCAACCGCAAGTGCACGGGTCGTACAAATAATATAGAAAAGTTATCGTTCCCTCGAAGAGTTGTGTTAATGATTAAATTTTTTTATATAAAAATTGACTAATTCAAGCTAATTTTGAAATTCAAGCGATAGATTGATAGAAATTGAGGTGTAAAATCTATATATGCAAAATTAATAATCTAATTACCAATATGAAAATTCAACTAAATTTACGGTAAATTAAAACGAGCAAATTGAAATATGGCAAGATATAAAATGATAAGCAATTAAATTCGATTAGAAATTAACAATGATAAAAGGGCAATTCCGGAATTTGGGGATTCATATTCAAGTTATTTTAGGATTTTTTTAAATTGGTTATCCAATCTTATGGAAATTATGGGTTTTAAGGGGATTAATTCTTAAATCCTCTGAATACCCTTTCGAGTGAGACAAAGAGTACCTTAATTAACTTAATCCTACTTTCGTGGAGTTAAAATTAATCAAGACCCATTAAGTTCCTTAATTAATGTGTAAATCCTCTTAATCCTTAGTCTATTTCTAGATCTAAGTTAATCAAGTTCAATTTCTTGATTATCTATCACAGGATTTTCTCCTTTCGGTGCTTCAACCATGGATTAAGAACAATACTTAATGGGATCCTACACTAAGCATGTCATTAAGCACACAAGAAATAGATAAAATCTCATAAAAACCACAAAATATGGATTATCCAATCAAAATCCATAAAATATCTCAAATATTACATCTCAACTCCAGAATCTATGAAAAATTACTCACTATCCATAATAATTACAAGAAATTCTGAGTAAATATGGAAATAAAACTTGAAACTATATTAAGAACTAAGAAACCCAATACAAGAAAGGTAGAAAGTAGTGAAGAAAAGAAGAAAACTCCAAATCTGGTTCAGAAATGGAGAGTGACGCCTCTTGCTCTATTTTCTAACTTTTCCTCTGCCTTTTTCCTCTTTCTTCCTTCCTTTCTTCCCCTTCCAAAATGAGATAAGGACACTATTTGTATTCTTTAATAAATAACCCTAAAATGGTGTGTTTGAGGTGAAGTTCACGCGAGAGAGTCTTTCTGCCAGCTCATTATGAAGAGTTGCACAAGTTGTGCAAGTTTCTTATGCAGGTTCTATGCAAAATCAGTGGTTCTAAGTGCTTTCCATGATGTTGCATAAGTGATGCAGGTTGGTTGTGTAGGTTTTTCAAGCTTTGGAGTCCTCTGTGAAACTGCATAAGTGGACTACATAAGTTATCCAGGCTCTTATGCAGATTTCGGTAGGTTTGGGAGCTCTTTCCATGAAGCTGCATAAGTGGAGAGTGGAACTGCATAAGTTATGCAGTAAGTCATGCAGGATTCCGTGAAACCAGACAACTAATGAAACAAATGGGTTTCTCACATGCATTCAACAAACCATTCCACATGAGAAAAGGTAGGTGTCTGTGAAGCAATTCGTAGTTCTACCTTTGAAATACCTAGATATGATAATTTGATTTTTGGGTTGGCCGAGTGCTGATGTCCTAACAACAACATGTCTATTTTTCCTGTACAAAAGCTACTATTACGTTAGAGGATGTTATGGTTTTGCAGGTTACCTTGTTTTGGGATCCCCTTGTTTCATTCTCTGTTCAGAGCATAGAGTGGAGGAGGATTGAAGAGAAATTGATGAATGGTGGAAGAGTGGTTAGGAGGACTAAATCTAACAAGGTCCATCAGTATAAATGGATGAACAATTTAATTTAGTGTAGCAGTGAAATGGATCACGAAGCATTTTTTTTACTATGGTTGTGAAGATTTGTTTTGCACAATTTAGCACAGACAATTAGAAAAGAGGTTTTCCACATAGCGTTTAATCTAGCTAGAGGGATCCCTTTTTGCTCTTGCACCAACAATTCTAGAAAGTATTTATAGGGATTTGAGTCAATTGAGTGCAATATTTAACGCTGCCAAATTTAGTAACGATGAGGATGTAAGTAATGAATTAATACTGCACATCCCCTCGCCATTTCTTTTTTTTTTTTTTTGGATTATAAGATGATTGATGTGGCCTAACCGCAAGTGCACGGGTTGTTCAAGTAGTATAGAAAAGTTATCGTTCTCTCAAAAAGTTGTGTTCTAAATTAAACTTTTGATATGAAAGTTTACTAATCTAAATTAAATTTAAACTAAAAATTAATTAAATGAAGAGATTGGAGGTCTAATATGTATATATGCAAATTCAGCAAAGAAATTAATTGAATGGCAAGTATCACTAAAGTTGCAAGCAATAAATGCAGCAAAATGAAATATGGGAAGAATTAAAGTAATAAGCAATAAAAATTAATGATTAACAATGATAAAAGGGTGATTATGAAGTTTTAGGCTTTATATTCAAGCTATTTTAGAATTTTAAATTGATTATACAAACATATAGAAATTATAGGTTTCAAGGAGATTAATTCTTAAATCCTTTGAACACTCTCTCTGGTGAGAAAAATAGTGCTTTAATTAACTCAATCCTACTTTTGTAGAGTTGAAATTAATTAAGACTCATTAGGCTCCTTAATCAATCTATTAATCATCTTAATCCTTAATCTATTTCTAGATCTAAGTTAATTAAGTCCAATTTCTTGATTATCTATAACTGGATTTTCTCCTTTCGATACTTCAACCAAGGATTAAGAACAATACTTAATGGGATCCTACACTAAGTATGTCGCTAGACACACAAGAAATAGATAAAACGTCATAATACCCATAAAATCTGGATAAATCAATTCAAATCCTCAAAATATCTCAAATATTACATACCCAACTCTACAATCTAAAAAGAACTACTCACTACTCATGTTTGATAAAATGATTTTAGCAAAATAAGCAAATAAAAGATGAAAAGAGAATTAAAATTGAAGAAACCCGATGAAAGAAGTTTAGAAAATGGTGGAGAAGAAGAAGAATTAGAGCTTCAGATGGAAAATAATGAGATTGGCTCAATCTTTCTTCTCACAATAAAAATGAGGTAATAATGATTTTTATATCCTCTGACATAAACCCTAAAATGGACTAAAAATGGTGTGTGGTGAGGTCATACACGTGTGACAAATTTTGCCTCTTCAGCCAATTAATTAGAGATTGCATAGCTGGATCTGTGCTTATGCAACATCTTATGCAGAGTCAGAATTGAAAAGAATAAGTAAAAATAGGTTTGCATGGCCATGCACATCCTTATGCATGTTTTAGGAAGCTTCAGAGAGTTTCTGTGAAGGTGCATATGCATTTGCATAAGCTATACAGAAGGTAATGCACATTTTGGTAAGATTAGGAAATTTTTCGATCAGTTACATAAGCTATTGCATAACCTATCGCTATGCAGGTTTCGGCAAGGTTGAATTCATTCCTCATGAAGGTGCATAAGCTATGCAGGAAGTTATGCACATTTCGGCAGACTTACAATACCTCTCCGATCTCTTGCATAAGATGGTGTGTAACCTATGCACTAAGCTATACAACTTTGGGCAACTTAAGAATTTCTTTAATTTTCTGAGAACAAGCAGCATAAGCTATGCAGTTCCTCATGCAACTTTCAATAACGTTCAAAAATCTTCAATTCTAGGCTTCAATTTTCATACTTTTAGACTTAAACTTCATTCCTTACTTGCAAAATTACCTTTTAGTCCCTCCAAATAATATTTTATCTACAAAACAAAAATAAAATTATAAAAATTAATCCAAAAATTGATAATTATGTAAAATTAAGTAATTAACTAATAAAATTGACTAAAATTGACTAATAAATAGATAAAATGACTATGAAACATAACCTAAATGACTATGAAACATAACCTAAATGACTATATGAAATGCATATATCAATGATATTTTTATAGTGTTGATTGTTAACTGTACTCTTCCAAACAAATTTCCTTCCAGATGATAAAATATTGCCGCTCTTCTTATTGTTTTGCTTAGTATAATTTGTTCTTACTTTGTTTGAACGATAATGTTTTATTGTTAATTTTTCAATAATATAGATATCTAAAATAATATATATATATATATATATATATATATATATATATATATAATTATGTGAGTCTTAACATATGATCTATGTTACATATCACATAGTTAGTTATAAATTGACTTTATATACTATACACCATATTAGCCTTAAATTATGATTTATGTTACATAATCAATTATAAATTATTAGTTGATTCAAAGTTACAATCCTATAACTATACAAAAAATATTTCATATGAAAATGTTAATAAACTTGAAGCTGAGTCATAGAAGTTGTAGACTTAAATCTCAATTGAACTTTCAATATTCAAATCATTCAAGTTTGGATTATTATTTCAAATTTTATTTATATCAAAATTTATCACCTTTAACAAAATGACCGATATCTAAGTCAAGTCCTTTTCATAGGCCAAATAAAATATTAGAAAGTTATTTTGATTATTGAAAAAAAAAAAGCAAGTCAAGTCTTTTTGATAATATATAAAAGAAATGAAAGGCAATATAGAAATTTTTTGTAAAAAATAAATAAATAAATGGCAACCAATGGAAACTGCTCAACTCGAGTATTTTTTTATAATATATAAAACCCTAAAATATATAAATAATGGAATCATAAAAGATAATTTACATGTTTTTTTTTATGTATTTGTAAAAGTTCTATAATTTATCTCCCTTACTTGATCTATAATTTATTTTTTCTTTTATTATAATATATAAATTGATGGGACAAACCCACTAACAGTATGGAAAAATGGACCATCTGTAATAGTTGTATGAGTGAATCATGGACCGGTCAATTTCAGTTGCATTAATTTAAGAAAACTGAAATCAGATGGGAGGATGTTTCGTGATTTTGGTTTAATTTTAATTTAGTTTTGATTGAATTTAATTTTAATTAAATATAATGGTTGAACTTTTCTTTAAAAAAACTTAAAAAAATTAAAAGTGTTTTTTATTAATAAAGAAAATTAGAAGTTAAATTTTATTAATAATACAAATTAAAATTTTAAAGCATGCAGTGTAATGAGTTTTTTTTTTCTTTTTTTTTTTTTTACTAGATGGTATTTGAAAGATGAAACTTGACACTACAATGACTTATACTAGAACTTATAACGATTTAATTTAACATGATATTATAACGATATTATTATAACGATATTAAGATAATTAATTTCTCCCATTTAACTTAACATGATATTATAACGATAGTCACATTTAGTGTAGTGAGTGTTTTTTTTCACTCATACATGTTGTGCATAGACAGTGGCAGATTTAAAAAAAAAGAAAATTTATCAATATATTATATATATATTAAAAATAAAATTTTTAAATATTAAGAGTTTGATATTTAAAAATTTAATAAAATAAAATCTAATCAATCTAACTAATATTTTTTTTTTTTTGTGAAAAGAAGAGAACAAACTATTATATTCAATCAAGTCATATAAATAAATCATTTATTTTAATATTTATTAAAGAAGATTCATTCATTAAATTTATGAGAAGTTAATTTTAAAACACACATATATTTACTTGAAACATTTTAATACAAAAAAATAGTCAATAACCTCTCATTCTTTAATGTAAATTCACCACTGATATCAGATATGATTTAAAAAATGAAATTTGATTTCACAATAACTTAAATAAGAGCTTATGGCAAACGGTAAATGAAAAGGATTCATTCCTCTTTTAACAAGGTATTATAATTGGCGTATAAGTTACAATTAGTCAATTTATTTGTTTTTTGAGATCCATATTTAATTAAAATAGAATACTTTATCAATAAAAGGAAATTTTCTAGATTTTGCCTAAACCATTATATGTTCCACATGACACCATGGAATACATGAGTCTTTAAATATGCTGTGGCATGAAAATTATTAGAAATATAGGAAGCCCAAAGCGCTTGGATAGAATCTCCTTCCTACTTTTATGTCTCTTACTCATCTCATTTTTTTTCAATGTGGAAATTTTACACTTGCATATTCCTAACAATCTCCCCCTTAAGTATGAATTTCTTCTACATTGAGCTTACTGGGCATGCTTGCCCTTAAACAGAAGCCTTTTTTCTTAAGTATTACGGTATTACTGAGAGCCCAATTACTCTATCAAACCCACTTGGGCATGCACCTTTAAGAGCCGCGCCAGAGCCATCCGTGTTTCACCATCACGTGCACTGAGAGTTCCCATTCCATCAGTCTGCTTTTCTCTAGAAGAGTGCCTTCCTACTCCATTGGGCTTACTAGGAGTCTCTTAACTCTTTCATCCACGTGTCAGAGCACCATAAGAATCATTAACCATCGTTTCAATACTCGTCCCTTGCCAAACCAAGGCTCTAATATCGCTTGTTAGAGATCTGGAGAGCCCAAAGAACCTAGGGAGAATCCTTCTTGATGAGCCTTATGAAAGAATACATTCATAAACTTAACACCACATCCAACCCACAACTTTAAGGCAATGGGTTAATGGGTCCTTCCCACTTATACGTCTCACACTCATTCCATCTTTTTTCGATGTGAGAATGTCACACTTGTATATTCTCAACAATCTCTCCATTAAATGTGAATTTCTTCTACATTGAGCTTACTAGGTCTGCTCCCCCTTAAATGGAAGCCTTTTTTTCTTAACTCAAGTATTATGACGTCACCAAAAACCTCAATTAGTCCACCAAACCTACTCAAGCATGTACATCTAAGAGTCATGCCAGAGCCATCATGTGTACCAAGAGTTTCCACTCCATCGATATACTCTTCACTAGAAGAGTGCCTTCCTGCTCTATTGGGCCTACCAGGAGTCTCCCGACTCTTCCATCCATGTGTCAGAGTATTACGGGAATCACTACCAACCATTTCCTTACTCGTCCTTTGCCAAACCATCAACTCTAATACCACTTATTAGAGATCTGGAAAATCCAAAGCACCTGAGGAGAATGATAGAGTGGGTTTGATTAAGTGTATGATAGAGTGGGGTTGTTTATTATGGTTAAAGACCATTTGTTAGAGACCTTCTAGCTTAATTAAGTCTATGATGGAGTGCGGTTGTTTATTATCATTAGTCCTTGTTTATGAGCTTTGCTCTTCCCTTTTAAAGAAAAGAAGTTAAATTATCCAAGCATCACATCACATCACATCACATCACATCTAAACATTAATATTAATT